>NC_050180.1:6226915-6451915 GCF_008315115.2 Sander lucioperca | reverse complement strand
AGTTTAGTCCAGTGGTTCCCAACCTACGTTTATTGCCCCTCCAAAGGGTCACACGATAAATCTGAGGGGTCGTGAGATGATTAATGGGATAATGGGAAGTGGGGAAATGGGACATGTCTTTTTGATGGAACTGCAAACAGTCGTAGACTCATAGACATCTGAAAGAGGAAAATGGGGCTGCAAGCAGTCACTGGTTTTTCTATTGTACTTATTAAGCTTATATGTGTTTTAATGTGCAATCGTAATTTTAAAAAGTAACTACAGCTGTCAGATAAATGTAGTGGAGTATACAGTCGCATAAAATATAAATACTCCAAAAAGAAAAGTACAAGTACCTCACTTGAGTAACATTTCAAAAACTTCTGAAAAGGAAATGAAAAAAAGAAAACAATATATATACTGCAGGTTCAAATGATCCCAACTGTCATTCTTGGTGAAACATGTCAGTCCCTCCCTGAGCTTTATGCACCTTAATAATCCTTCTTTCATGTGTTTCCACTCAGAGAGAGAGAGAGGGGGGGAGTGAGAGAGAGAAAGAGAGAAGTGGCCTCATATGTTAAGATTTATGCAGTGTTGTCTGATGTTGTTATCATGCATTTATGTGCTTTGTTACACAGAACGTTGTGGCAACCCTGCTTTTGAAAGCGCTTCATAAATTACAACGCTGACTGGACCAGACATCTCTTCTTTGCTGCTATGTGAACGGCTGGAGATAAACTTGAGTAGGCGCAATCAGTCCAACAAATAAAGTGGCTCCATCTGGTTTTGTGAAGGCTCTGGTGTTGACATTATTAAGTCAGAAAAACCTCCAGTGTGGTGGGGCTATTTTGGACGCTCCACAGTGCATCTGCTCTACTTCAGCTTAAAAAACGATGCAATAGATTTGCCACAAGACACCAAACATTTATCATACGTCATCTCTGAGTCCCTAATTAGTGGTAAGTATCATTCCACCTTAATGATTGCATGATATGAGAGTTTGGAACACTCAACCAAACTACCAAAGTAATCGTGAGTGGGGCCAATACTCTAATTCAAACATTACAGCAATTTTAATATGGTGTAAGCCAAATAGACGTCTCTAAAGAAATATTAGGAATGGTCAGAAACCACACCAGATCCATTATGAAATGATGCACAATTCCATATGTCTCCTTGTTTGCAACAGTGGTAGTAGAGCTCAATGAATGTACCAGTCTATTCCCTTGACAATGCAATCGAATGGCCACATGAGTAAAACGAAAACAATTTGAAAACCAAAGACCATAATGAGAAACAGGATGACTGTCTTTCAGTTTCTGGTACAGCAATGAAACGATATATGGACATATCGTATCGAAGGATGGTGCTTTAACCTGGTAAAGTATTTATCCTCCAGTATTTACTTAAAGTAGATCGAAAAGAGTCATAAAATAGTATGTCGAAAAAAAATCAATAGCATAATAAACGGAAATAAGTCATAGTAGAGTATGTCGAAAAAAAAGTATAAAAAATCATAGTATAGTATGTCGAAAAAAGTGATAAAAAAAAAAGTCATAGTATAGCATGTCGAAAAAAGTCATGGTATAGTATGTCGAAAATAGCCATAGTATGTCGAAAAAGTTGATAAAAAAGTCATGGTATAGTATGTCGAACAAAGTCATAGTATAGCATGTCGAAAAAAGTCATGGTATAGTATGTCGAAAATAGCCATAGTATGTCGAAAAAGTTGATAATAAAGTCATGGTATAGTATGTCAACGAAAGTCTGGAAACAGATGCAAACTCCACCTGAAAAAGAATTGCCCAGACTGGGGATTGAACCTTGTCAGACTCTGTCTACCTGGGTCCTGCTCTGTCTATTTTCTGCAGCTGTGCTGACCATTGGGCTACCACAGTAACAAATAATTGATGTTGAAAACAGTCATAGCATAGTATGTTGAAAAAGTGATTGATAATAAAGTCATGGTATAGTATGTCAAAGAAAGTCTGGAAACAGATGCAAACTCCACCTGAAAAAGAATAGCCTAGACTGGGAATTGGAATTGAACCTTGTCTGATTCTGTCTACTTGGGTCCTACGCTGCCTATTTTCTGCAGCTGTGCTAACCATTGGGCTACCACTGCAGCAAATAATGGATGTTGAAAACAGTCATGTGTTGGAAAAAGTGATAAAAAGTATAGCATGTCGAAAAGTCATAGTATAGCATGTCGAAAAAAGTCATTGCACAGTATACATTTTTTGTTATAATTAAATCATGGTATAGTATGTCAAAGAAAGTCTGGAAACAGATGCAAACTCCACCTTCAAAAAGAATCTCCCAGACTGGGGTTTGAACCTTGTCAAACCCTACCTACTTTCTGCAGCTGTGCTAACCATTGAGCTACCACAGCAGCAAATAGTGGATGTTGAAAACAGTCATAGCATAGTATGATAGCAAAAAGTGACTAAAACAATGTCATAGTATAGCATGTCGAAAAAAGTGATCAAAAGTCATAGAATAGCATGTCGAAAAAAGTGATGAAAACTCATAGTATAGTATGTCGAAAATGGCCACAGTGTAGTATGTCGATAAAAGTGATGAAAACTCATAGTATAGTATGTCAAAAAGTCATAGCATAGTATGTTGAAAAAAGTGATTAAAAAGTCATAGTATAGTATGTCAAAAAGTCATAGCATAGAATGTTGAAAAAAGTGATTAAAAAGTCATAGTATAGCATGTCCAAAAGTCATAGTATAGTATGTCGAAAAAAGTGATGAAAAAGTCATAGTATAGCATGTTGAAAACAGCCATAGCATAGTATATTGAAAAAGTGACAAAAAAAATGTCATAGTATAGCAAGTCGAAAAAATTATGAAAAAGTCATAGTATAGCATGTTGAAAAAAGTCATAGTATAGCATGTAGAAAAGTCATAGTATAGCATGTCAGAAATAACCATAGTATATTATGTTGATAAAAGTGATAAAAAGTCATATTATAGCATGTCGAAAAAAGTCATGAAAAAGTCATATTATAGCATGTCGAAAAAAAGTCATATTATAGTATGTTGAAAAAAGTCATATTATAGTATGTTGAAAAAAGTCATATTTAGAATGTTTTGATTATTTAACTTATTTGTACACTTCTTTGATGTTTTGTTTGGTTTATTTTTGATATGTCTGAAATAAATTTCTTCATTCATTCATTTCTTCTTCATTCATTCATTCATTCATAGTATAGTATGTCGAAAAAAGTGATTAAAAAAAAGTCATAGTATAGCATGTCGAAAATAGCCATAGTATAGTATGTCCAAAAAAGTCATAGTATAGCATGTTTTGATTATTTAACTAATTTGTACAGTTCTTTGATGTTTTGTTTGGTTTATTTTTGATATGTCTGAAATAAATTTCTTCATTCATTCATTCATTCATTTCTTCTTCATTCATTCATTCATTCATTCATAGTGTAGTATGTCGAAAAAAAGTGATAAAATAGCCATAGTTTAGGGTGTCAAAAAGACATAATATAGTATGTCGAAAAAGGTGCTAAAAAAAAAAGTCATGTATAGTATGTCGAAAAAAGCCATAGTGTAGCATATAAAAAAAAGTCATTGCACAGTATACATTTTTTGTTATAATAAAGTCATGGTATAGTATGTCAAAGAAAGTCTGGAAACAGATGCAAACTCCACCTTCAAAAAGAATCACCCAGACTGGGGTTTGAACGTTGTCAGACCTTGCCTACTTTCTGCAGCTGTGCTAACCATTGAGCTACCACAGCAGCAAATAGTGGAGTGAAAACAGGGATGAAAATAGTCATAGTATAGCATTGCAAAAATATGTATTTTTGATTGTCTGAAATAAATGATCATTCAGTCATAGCATTCAGTCATTTCATTCAAAAGTGATAAAAAAGTAATAGGATAGCATGTCGATAAAAGTTATAGTATAGTATGTTGTAAAAATTAATAAAGTCATAGTATAGCATGTCCAAAAGTCATAGTATAGTATGTTGAAAAAAGTGATGAAAAGTCATAGTATAGCATGTCCAAAAGTCATAGTATAGTATCTCAAAAAAAGTGATAAAAAATCACAGTATAACATGTCGAAAAAAGTGATGAAAAAGTCATAGTATAGGATGTCAAAAAGTCAGCATGTCGGAAAAAGTGATAAAAAGTCATAGTTTAGCATGTCGAAAGAATTGATAAAAAGTCATAGTATAGCAAGTCGAAAAAATTATGAAAAAGTCATAGTATAGCATGTTGAAAAAAGTCATAGTATAGCATGTAGAAAAGTCATAGTATAGCATGTCAGAAATAACCATAGTATATTATGTTGATAAAAGTGATAAAAAGTCATATTATAGCCTGTCGAAAAAAGTCATGAAAAAGTCATATTATAGCATGTCGAAAAAAAGTCATATTATAGTATGTTGAAAAAAGTCATATTTAGAATGTTTTGATTATTTAACTTATTTGTACACTTCTTTGATGTTTTGTTTGGTTTATTTTTGATATGTCTGAAATAAATTTCTTCATTCATTCATTTCTTCTTCATTCATTCATTCATTCATAGTATAGTATGTCGAAAAAAGTGATTAAAAAAAAGTCATAGTATAGCATGTCGAAAATAGCCATAGTATAGTATGTCCAAAAAAGTCATAGTATAGCATGTTTTGATTATTTAACTAATTTGTACAGTTCTTTGATGTTTTGTTTGGTTTATTTTTGATATGTCTGAAATAAATTTCTTCATTCATTCATTCATTCATTTCTTCTTCATTCATTCATTCATTCATTCATAGTGTAGTATGTCGAAAAAAAGTGATAAAATAGCCATAGTTTAGGGTGTCAAAAAGACATAATATAGTATGTCGAAAAAGGTGCTAAAAAAAAAAGTCATGTATAGTATGTCGAAAAAAGCCATAGTGTAGCATATAAAAAAAAGTCATTGCACAGTATACATTTTTTTTCATAATAAAGTCATGGTATAGTATGTCAAAGAAAGTCTGGAAACAGATGCAAACTCCACCTTCAAAAAGAATCACCCAGACTGGGGTTTGAACGTTGTCAGACCTTGCCTACTTTCTGCAGCTGTGCTAACCATTGAGCTACCACAGCAGCAAATAGTGGATGAAAAAGGGATGAAAAAGTCATAGTATAGCATTTCAAAAATATTTATTTTTGATTTGTCTGAAATAAATTTCTTCATTCATTCATTCATTCATTCATTCATTTCATTCAAAAGTGATAAAAAAGTAATAGGATAGCATGTCGATAAAAGTTATAGTATAGTATGTTGTAAAAATTAATAAAGTCATAGTATAGCATGTCCAAAAGTCATAGTATAGTATGTTGAAAAAAGTGATGAAAAGTCATAGTATAGCATGTCCAAAAGTCATAGTATAGTATCTCAAAAAAAGTGATAAAAAATCACAGTATAACATGTCGAAAAAAGTGATGAAAAAGTCATAGTATAGGATGTCAAAAAGTCAGCATGTCGGAAAAAGTGATAAAAAGTCATAGTTTAGCATGTCGAAAGAATTGATAAAAAGTCATAGTATAGCAAGTCGAAAAAAGTGATTAAAAAGTCATAGTATAGTATGTCGAAAAGTCATAGTATAGTATGTCAACAAAAGTGATGAAATAGACATAGTATAGCATGTCGAAAAAAAGTGATAAAAAGTCATAGTATAGCATGTCGAAATGTCATAGTATAGCACGTCGAAAAAAGTAATTACACAGTATATAAACAATTGATAATAAAGTCATGGTATAGTATGTCCATGAAAGTCTAGAAGCAGATGCAAACTCCACGTGAAGAAGAATTGCCCAGACTGGGGATTGAACCTTGTCAGACTCTGCCTATTTTCTGCAGCTGTGCTAATCATTGGGCTACCACAGCAGCAAATAATGGATGTTGAAAATATATATAGCATAGTATATTGAAAAAGTGACTAAAAAAATGTCATAGTATAGCAAGTCGAAAAAAGTCATAGTATAGCATGTAGAAAAGTCATAGTATAGCATGTCAGAAATAACCATAGTATATTATGTTGATAAAAGTGATAAAAAGTCATGAAAAAGTCATATTATAGCATGTCGAAAAAAAGTCATAGGCTGTGTCTCAAACCGCCTACTTGCACACTTCAAACACTTAGTTTTAAGTATATATTGTAGATAACGCAAAAAGTCAGTGCACTGAAAGTACCCGGATGACCCCCTAAAAATGGTCAAAAAGTTCAGTGTGGAACGATGGACACTACGCGCTCTAAACGGGCGCCATCTTGACTACAAAGCGAAAAGGGGAGGGACCAGGGACGTCGACCGGCAGCTGATTGGACGAACGCGTCACGTGGTCTGGCTTCTCCCGGATTTCACAACCGAGCATAATGGCGGCTCGTTTTTTTATGAAGATAGTTCACCGAAACGTGTTTCTGAAAACATTTTAAGCAAGAAATAGGCCATGCAGTTGCTGAATCTGTCTGTTTTTTTGATCGACAAAGGTCAGTTTAAAAGATTTTCGTCAGATTTTGAGAGGTGGCGAGCCGAGCTGACCGCTCATCATTTCCGGTAAGTGTTTTAATGTAAGTGTTCCTTTTGGGACAATACTAACCATCGAAAATGGGCACTACAGCAGTAAGTGGTCAGTGCACATTAGCAGTGTACTGACGGAAGTATGTCGAAAAAAGTGATAAAAAGTCACAGTATAGTTTGTCTAAAAAACTCACAGTATAGCATGTCGAAAAGTCATAGTATAGCATGTCAAAAAAAGTCATAGTATAGTATGTCGAAAAAAGTGATATAAAATCATAGTATAGTATGTCGAAAAGTCATAGTATAGTACGTCGAAAAAAGTAATAAAATGTCATAGTATAGCATGTCCAAATTCATAGTATAGTATGTCGAAAAAAGTGATAAAAAGTCATAGTACAGCATGTCGAAAAAAGTGATGAAAAAGTCATAGTATTGCATGTCGAAAAAAGTGATAAAAAGTCATAGTATACATGTCGAAAAGTCATAGTATAGTATTTTGAAAATAGCCATAGAATCGTAGGTCGATAAAAGTGATAAAAAGTCATAGTATAGTTTGCCTAAAAAAGTCACAGTATAGCATGTCGAAAAGTCATAGTATAGCATGTCAAAAATAGTCATAGTATAGTATGTCGAAAAAGTGATAAAAAAATCATAGTATAGTATGTCGAAAAAAGTGATGAAAAAGACATACATGTAGAAAAGTCATAGTATAGCATGTCAAAAAAAGTGATAAAAAATCATAGTATAGCATGTTGAAAAAGTCATAGGATAGTATGTCGAAAAAAGTGATAAAAAAGTCATAGTATTTCGAAAAAAGTGATGAAAAAGTCATAGTATAGTATTTCGAAAATAGCCATAGAATACTATGTCGAAAGAAGTGATAAAAAATCATAGCATAGCATGTTGAAAAAAAGTCATTATATAGTATATAAAAAATTTAAAATAAAGTCATGGTATAGTATGTAAAAGAAAGTCTGGAAACATATGCAAAGTCCACAAAAAAAAGAATTGCCCAGACTGGGGATTGGACCTTGTCAGTATAGCATGTCGAAAAGTCATAGTATAGCATGTCAAAAATAGTCATAGTATAGTATGTCGAAAAAGTGATAAAAAAATCATAGTATGTCGAAAAAAGTATAGTATGTCGAAAAAAGTGATGAAAAAGACATACATGTAGAAAAGTCATAGTATAGCATGTCAAAAAAAGTGATAAAAAAATCATAGTATAGCATGTTGAAAAAGTCATAGGATAGTATGTCGAAAAAAGTGATAAAAAAGTCATAGTATTTCGAAAAAAGTGATGAAAAAGTCATAGTATAGTATTTCGAAAAAAGTGATGAAAAAGTCATAGTATAGTATTTTGAAAAAAGTGATGAAAAAGTCATAGTATAGTATTTCGAAAATAGCCATAGAATACTATGTCGAAAGAAGTGATAAAAAATCATAGCATAGCATGTTGAAAAAAAGTCATTATATAGTATATAAAAAATTTAAAATAAAGTCATGGTATAGTATGTAAAAGAAAGTCTGGAAACATATGCAAAGTCCACAAAAAAAAAGAATTGCCCAGACTGGGGATTGGACCTTGTCAGTATAGCATGTCGAAAAGTCATAGTATAGCATGTCAAAAATAGTCATAGTATAGTATGTCGAAAAAGTGATAAAAAAATCATAGTATAGTATGTCAAAAAAAGTGATGAAAAAGACATACATGTAGAAAAGTCATAGTATAGCATGTCAAAAAAAGTGATAAAAAAATCATAGTATAGCATGTTGAAAAAGTCATAGGATAGTATGTCGAAAAAAGTGATAAAAAAGTCATAGTATTTCGAAAAAAGTGATGAAAAAGTCATAGTATAGTATTTTGAAAAAAGTGATGAAAAAGTCATAGTATAGTATTTCGAAAAAAGTGATGAAAAAGTCATAGTATAGTATTTCGAAAATAGCCATAGAATACTATGTCGAAAGAAGTGATAAAAAATCATAGCATAGCATGTTGAAAAAAAGTCATTATATAGTATATAAAAAATTTAAAATAAAGTCATGGTATAGTATGTAAAAGAAAGTCTGGAAACATATGCAAAGTCCACAAAAAAAAAGAATTGCCCAGACTGGGGATTGGACCTTGTCAGAATCTGTCTACTAGGGTCCTACTCTGCCTACTTTCTGCGGCTGTGCAAACCATTGAGCTACCACACAAGCAATTAATGGAGTTTCAAAACAGTCATAGCACAGTATGCTGAAAAAGTGATAAAAAAAGTCATAGGATAGCATGTCGATAAAAGTCATACTATAGTATGTCGAAAAAAGTGATAAAAAGTCTTAGTATAGTATGTCAAAAGTTAGAATGGTTTGCTTATTTAACTTACTTGTACATTTCTTTGATGTTTTGTTTGGTTTATTTTTGATATGTCTGAAATAAATTTATTCATTCATTCATTCATTTCTATTTCATTCATTCTTTAATAGTATAGTATGTCGATAAAAGTGATAAAAAGCCATAGTATAGGATGTCGAAAAGTCATAATATAGCATGTTGAAAAAAGTCATAGTATAGTATGTCAAAAATAGCCATAGTATTGTGGTGCCTTAAATAGTAATGCTGTGATGCTGTATGAAGAGGAATCCGCCGACACTGTTCTTGATTATAAAAAGGTTTATTACAAGCAAAGATTCAGCATCAATTTTACAGACTCCATGGAAGGTCTGGAGAACACACCGCCAATATGCATTCTAATTCTACCTTTACATTTCACAGCTTATATGGGATAGCTTAGGTAACATGTTAGATAACCTATGGAACATTCAAGTTGACATAGCATAGTGTCCTCTTCAGGGGCTTCCTATAGTTCGTTAACCCCTCAGCATCCAATCCGAGACCTGTCTTTTAAACATCCCATCGAAATCACGCCACTAAGAGGTTAATTATTACTCGCTATACTGCCACAGTACCCATGATGAACGTTCTTATTATGACTCAGCACATTTGAGCTTTATACAGACATTAAACCTATAAGTCCATCAAATACTACAAGTCTTGCAAACAAAAAGAGTAAAACATACTTGTTTAAAACTACAACAGAAGAACAATTTCTCCAACCCATGTTCCCTTCATTATGATTAGTATGTCGAAAAAGGTGATAAAAAAGTTATAGTATAGTATGTAGAAAAAACATTACACAGTATATAAACAAATGATAATAAAGTCATGTTATAGTATGTCAAAGAAAGTCTGGAAACAGATGCAAAAGAAAAAGAATTGTATAGTAGTATAGTATAGTATTTCGAAAAAAGCCATATTAGAGTAATTCAATACAAGTGATAAAAAGTTATAGTATAGTATTTCGAAAATAGCCATAGTATACTATGTTGAAAAAAGTGATAAAAAACTCATAGTATAGTATGTTGAAAAAAGTAATAGTGTATTATGTCGAAAAGTCATAGTATAGTATGTCGAAAATGGCCACAGTATAGTATGTTGATAAAAGTGTTAAAAAGTCATAGTATAGTATATTGAAAAAAAGTCATAGTATAGTATTTCGAAAAAAGTTTGTATAGTACCATTGTATAGTATTTCAAAAAAGGTGATAAAAAAGTAATAGTATAGTATATTGAAAAAGTAATAGTATGGTATGTCAAAGAAAGTCTTGGAGCACATGCAAACTCCACACAAAAAGGCTCCTCCCAGACTATGGTTTGAACCATTGTCCCTTTTGCCTATTAACTATATTATATATATATATATATATATATATATATATACGAAATACTATACATACTATATATATATATATATATATATATATAGTATGTATAGTATTTCGAAAAAAGTGAAAGAATTCATAGTATAGTATGTCAAAAACCGTCATAGTCGAAAAAAGTGATAAAGTGTAGTATGTCAACAATTTTCCATATTCATAGTCATAGTATAGAATGTTGAAAAAGTCACAGTCATAATATCGAGTCATAAAATAGAATGCTGAAAAAAGTGATACAAAAGTCATAGTATAGTATGTAGAAAAAGTGATAAAAAAGTCATAGTATAGTATGTCGAAAAAAGTGGAAAAAAGTCATAGTATAGTATGTCAAAAAAAGTGATTAAAAAGTCTAGCATGTCTAGCAGTATAGCATGTCTCATAGTATAGTATGTTGAACTATAGTACAGGAGTCAGCAACCTTTACTATCAAAAGAGCCATTTTGGGCCATGAATAACTTTAAAATATCTGTCTGGAGATGCAAAACATACAAGCCTTATAATGAAAGTAATTAACACATCAACATTACTAATATGAGCATTCCAGGCCAGGCCCTGGGCTTGCTTGATTGGGTCCCCTAATTACCCACAAACCTCAAGGGTTTGTTATAGCCACACCTCATGGCTGGTGCTTGGTTGGGGCAGTGGGGGTCAGAGGGTCTTCGTCAACATGTGGGCCTGCTTTCAGCACTGCTGACCCATGCATTGTATCACATTGCACTCAATTAAAAGGTCAAGACTTGTGGAACTTGGTGGCTTTTGCTTAACCCGACCCTCGACCTGGTGTGGACACTTGCTCCGTTTTAATTCCCAACAATAGGTCCCATTCAGAGCGGGGCGACCTGTACAACATCTGTTTCTGTGGTCTAGAGGAGACCATATATCAGCAGTTAGACTGTAGGTGCTGCTTTATCACAAACATAACCTTTTCCTCAGAGGGCTGACAGAAAATAGACCAGCAGACTTTGAGTTCAAGGTGCTAAAAGGTGTTCACAATTGTATCTGATTAAATGTGATTTATAAAAAATAATTTTCTCCAACAATGTAAACCAGTTTGAATTTGAAATAGTTTATTGAGATTAAATTACATACATTTAGCTGAAGCTTTTATCCAAAGCGAATTACAGTAACTGCATTCAATCATGAAGATACCACCCAAAAATGCAAGAATCATGTGAGTACATACAATTCATCAACTAAGCAAAACTGCATCAAGTGCAATAAACATTCTGTCCTGTTTGTATTTCTTTAAACCAATGCAGTAATGGTGCCTTTGCAAAATAGTTCGCATGTGTGTGTGTGGTTGGGAGGTGCAGGTTAATCAGTTTTCTTCAACTGTTAATGTTTTTTGTACTTTCTGTCATCATTTTAATAGAGCAATAAAAAGCAATACAAAATGTATTCATATTGATTATTTTTGCACATTTTGTGTTTAGAGAATTATCTATTTATCTTTGCTGATTCTTTCCTAGTAAAATAATGTTGTCAGTCATATCCAGGCTGCTGCTACTGTTCTGTCTTCCATTATTTATCTTTTGCAGTAGCATTTTTTATTGGTCCAGTTAATATGATATGTTTACCAGTGAACGATGACCACCTAGACACAAACGTTGTCATATGTTTTTCCCAACTTTATGAGTCGATGAAGACCGCAGCAACGCACCGTTAAACAATTGCCTGGTGTGGGGAAGCTTGCTGCAAGATATACAGCAGCTGTGTCCTGTAACGTCGCAAACTTGCAGCATTTCTCAACCAGCACGGTCAACAAATGTAGTGATTTTTATTTCTTTTCTGCACATTTATATAAGGAATGACATTCATGAGTTTGCACTCAATGCAATATTTAAACCAGTCTCGAAAATACAACAAATTATTCTTTACAGTTTTTTTATATGAAACAGATGTTTCTACGTGCTATACTTAAGTAGATGCAGAGCTCTAGTCTACAAATCTTAAGTCTTGTCATAATATTTTACCAGATATTGACATATATTTGGTTGTTGATCCAAAGAAGCACAGCTGTATCTATAAAAGGTCAAAAAGTGTACCCATCACATACACGACAACTTTGAATGCTACATTTATCATAATTCACAGGTAGTCTTTTTCATGGTATTTTATACTTTGAGTTCACCTGTTGAACCTGTCTTTGATTGATACATGTCCGTTAGTGAAGAAAAAAAAGCATTCTTTTCTCATTCTTAACAAACATGCCATGGCAGATGCATGTTTTTACCCAGCAGCAGTACTTACAGACTCTGTGCCATGCAGATCCAGTTACACATGTGAGCCACTATCTGCTCCTCTCGTGACAGGCTCATAGCACCTCAGGCGCTGCAATGTTGGCAAGCCACAACAAGATGTGATGAGCCTCTAACAAAAAGTGCTGACATGCTTACTTCTCTCTACCTTTGACAGTCAACATAAAAATGCCTTTTTCTACAAAATTACTTTGTTGTGTTTTTAGTATTCCTAGGTCATGTTTCTGTGGGTGCTGGATTTCTTTCGGGATGGTTTCTTCTTTTTAAATTGCAGCAATGGTTGAGGAGTTGGCTGCTTGACTGATGCAAAGGGCATGAAAAATAGGAATATATGTATTTCCCCCCTGCAATTATAGTAGAAATAACAAGAAAACCGTCAACCAGTTTTACTTTGTCTTTTTCCGTGCATTCAGGACCATGGCCACAATCAATCAAGCCACATTGGAACTAATCAAATGTCACAAATTATTTTAAGCATGGAGTTTTTCGTCAAACTTAATAACCTTATTTCAGAAACAAATATATCCAAATATTAATGAAAAAGAACAGTTAAAATGTCTATATGTACAGTATGTTTGAGTCTGTGTGAGAGACATTTGTAGAGTGTTTAGTTTGCGTGTGAGAATGCCAACATGAGGTAATACCACTATTGCGCCTGCTAAGTATAAGCATATTCCACTGTCTTTGCTATGGGCCTCTGAATGGTAAGATGTTCCATGTGTTGGGAGTTTCATAGAGCATTTCATCGAGTAAAATGATGCACAGGTACTCTGAGGTAATGACATAGTGATGCTAATCTGATTAGCCGTAATGATAGCCCCAAGAGGGGAGACATATCGTGATGACGTGCTAATGATACTTGCAGAGATTGCCTCATGAATAATCGGATAGGTTTTCCCTCTAGCTGAGATCAAGTTTTGATAAACAATAATTCTAAAATGCGTATGGAGGAAGGGGTGAGTGGTTTATTTCTCTTTCCCTTTTTACAGTAACCCAAACCGTTATGGTTTTCTGGATATACTCAACATTCTTACTGGGTCGTTTTTGGATAATGTGATGCATGCAGTAAAAGTTTTACAATGCTGATCCAAATTTTCCTGATTTAATCTAATACAAATCTAAATGTATGAACTTGCTGAGCAAGCATGGTGCTTTCCAACAGCATCCTGCTTAATTCACATTGATACAATTATATGCATGCATTCATACCTGGGCATCATGCAGTAAAACTGCAGTGCACAAATACTTAACACTGAGCAGTTGCAATGCTGCATCTGGAGGTTAAAGGCCTTTCAACAACCCTCACCATAAGGTATTATCCAATAACGTCACTGCTATTAAGCACACGTGTTCCATTCCGTTTCAATATTCATGTATTGTTGTTACTTCGAAGTGTCCTTGGGCAACACACTGAACCCCAAATTGGTCCCGATGCCGCACCATCGGTGTGTAAATGTGTAAATGTATCTGATGAGCAGGTTGCACCTTGTACAGCAGCCCGAATTTGTGCGAATGGTGCCTGTACTATGTAAAAGCGCTTTGAGTAATCGTTAAGACTAGAAAAGCACTATGTATATACAGTCCATTTACTTATTTCTTCCTATATGGCTTGAGCCCTCAATGACAGTCACTGTACTAGGGTTGCTCCCTGAAAGTAGAATATTCCAATCATCAGTCAGTGACGCCTCAATGGACTGAGATTCTTCAAGTTGAGTCGGTTTTTATTCTAGTCAGTCAGAGTGGGAGCTCCTGGCTTTCAAGCTGCTCTCTGGGGCAAACTATGTGAAGTCGTCCCGTCCACATGGTGAAGATGTCAGCGACGGGAACAGGCAGCTGTGGAACTGGAACCAGGGTGAGATGGAGGCAGCTGCCCTGAGAAAGAGAGGCCTTGAACGGTCAGGCTCCAAGATAACGTTACCTTCTGCCTTCAGCTTAGAAGTGGTGAGCTTACAACTCACAGCAACTTACTGGCTTTTGTTTGATTTCTAGTCTCCAAAAAATGTTATTAGCATAGTGTAAGCTATTTTATTGGGTTGCCTCTTTGCGAAATGCTTTTAGTGAATTTACGTTGGGCTTTAATTGTGAAGGGTATAAAGTGTGTTGGCCTTCTTTGTTCACACTCATTTATATTATGGAGCCTCCATGTTTTTATTGTATTACCTTTGACTACAGTAGTTAGCATGCATTAGCTCTGAAGGGTAACTTGGCTTGTTTTCTTTATTTCATGAACATCTTTGTCACCCTGAACGTCCTGCCGAACCCTGTTAAAAAAATCTGGCTTGATATTGAATACCTGGGAAACAAAGGAACAAATTGTCGAGTATTTGAATTGAACAGCCAATCTATTTTCTGCTGCTTATCTGGATCTAAGGTGCATGTAGCAAGACGAGAAAAAGTACCATCAACGCACCTCGACCTAGCTACTTCTCCAGCTTCTACTGTGAGTATAGTGTAAAGTAATCCAAGGCCAAATGGATAATCCCTCTATGGTTTTGGCCTACCCCAGGTTCTCCTTACAGTTGGACATGCCTGAAGTATTTCCACAGAGAAGAGTCACGGGTAGTCTATATCGACAATGTTTCATTTCCAGGATTGTTCGGGTGCCGCCAGAAATTTCGCCGGATGTCCCTCTTTTCGGCCGGATGTCTGTCACCTTCTGCTTTCTTTGTGTTGCCATTCTAAACTCCAGTTGATTTCTGAGGACTATGGTTAACTGCTCCTCAGATCTCTGCAGGGTAAATCCAGACAGCTAGCTAGACTATCTGTCCAATCTGAGTTTTCTGTTGCATGACTAAGACAACCTTTGAACATACTTAGTTCCACTAAAAGTTCCTTTCCAAGGCTATTTTGCAGAGGCCACCCAAGACGATTGTGATTGGTTTAAAGAAATGCCAATAAACCAGAGCACGTTTTTCTTCCATCCCGGAATACTGTGTGGACTAGCCAGACCCTCCTTCGCAGCGCTGTGGAGGAAGGTCTGGCAATGCAAGATTAAGTCAAGGGGCACTCCTAGTCAGAAATCCAAAACATCTCAACTGACTCTGTTCAGTGTGAAGGAGCAGCAGTTCTACTACGATGGTCCTCTGTGTGCCCTAGCTCTTCTTCCTCCCTAACACCCTGCAAAGAAAACTTGTTTTGGAAGGACTGTATATTAACCAGTCAATCCAGAGCTTCACTTTCATGCTTAGCTCCCTCTTTATTATGACAAGAAATCATTACAGTTGTCAAACCTACTTAAGATAAAATCACGGGGGATGTTTTTCTAAGTCTTTCTGAGATATAAGTCCTTTCATTCTTGCTCCATTTAAAGATGACAGTATGCTGATGTTATTAATTGTCTTAATCTGGATGTTAAAATGTAGTTGAGTCAACAACTACACCAAGATTAGGAATTAAAGGTCACTTAACACTGACTTTTATTAATTCTGAAACATTTCTATTTTATCTTTGTTTAACTGGAGGACATTTTGACACATCCAATCATCATTGTATTTAACACACTTATATAGGATTATGGTCACTTGCTAGATTGCACGAGAACATTGACACATAGATGCCCAACAGCGTAAGAGAAACTGTATACATCATACCGTAAATACTAATCATCATCATATCAAGCACTGCTACATAATCTATTAACCATTCATAAAGCCATTTGTTACATCTTAAAGGTGGCTTGTAAGAAAGTGGTACAGGTGCAAATGCCCTCTAAGTCACTGAAGCGACAACCCTGGATCCTTCAAGAAACAAAGGATGGTTGTTTCCTCCCCAAACTCAACTATGTAAACGTACTTCCAACAAAATGGAGGAAAAGCTAATTGCAGAGCTTAACGGATTTTCCATTCAATACATTAGATATATGACAAGCTAATGGGACTTGTGTAAGAAAAGCAATGCATGGAAATACCTAGCTTGGGGAATGAACTACTTGGTTGTGCGCTAGAATAGCAGCAACAAAAGAAAGTAAGTGTCCAATCAGAGCTGAGTATGTAGATTACTCAATAACTAATACTTAACAAATATGCAAGCTTCATGCTTGAGGGAAGAAGGAGGCAGTCTGATACTTTGAGTCTATAAGGACTACATCATCTGCAAAGAGAGAGATGCAGTCCTAAGGTCACCAAACTGGATGCTCTCTACTCCTCAGTTGACCATTAACAACAGACTATACAATGCACAGTACATATAGGTTATTTAAGGAGAAAATAAGGACTTTTCCTTAAGCATCTAAGAAACATAACTTTTTGTGTTATTTTTGCTTGACAAAAGGGATGCACTATTTGATTATAAGGGCTGTGGACACATTAATATAAACAATCATGAGGATTCATACTTTGAAACTTATTTTCTATGACTGGATGGACAGGTAACGTGCATTCTCCTCTCATGCCTTGTAAAATGTAAAGAACAGGCTAAAACACGCTCTGGATACAATCTTTTCACCATGTTGTTAGGATAGAGCGATTGAGCCATGACGATAAGCCAACACATCGCTGAAAACACTGGCCCTTACTGTTTCTCTGCTTCCTAGTTAAGGGAAAGAACAGAAATGAATTGGATGGTTGGTGGCAGTGAAGTTGATAGTTGGAGGGATGTGGGGGCCAGTGTGAAAGGGAACAGCTGGGGATGGATGGTAATCTAAATCTGATAATGCTCATGTACCATGCAACTGAGCATGGAAAGGTAAAACATGATTCCACAGACCCCACTCCCTTTTTCCGTATCTGGGTTTCATTGGCTTCCCTCTCACTGCATGCTTCACTAAGATGCAGACTACAGTATAGTTCTACACGAACATGCCCAGCATGGGATATTATGTTTATTGACACATTTATTTGGTGGTACACACACACGCAGGTCTAGGGCTGCAGGTTTAAGGAAAAACTTTTTTTATAAATTGCAGAACTTTCAGTTGAATTGAGACATTATTCTGTCTCTTGTTCCTTTCACCACGTCAGACATTCCAGGATTGTGTTACTGCGTTTGAGGGCAAATGTGTCTCTGCAAACCAATCTTTCATTGTGTGGTGCAAAATGTCAGAATCATGCCTCATAAAGAGAGAACATGATACACATTGAATTCAGATAGTGGGAACACTAAAACATAAGACAAAGGATTTCTTTTTCTTTCTGTTTTTTTCTCTCATTACAATTTTGATATAATGACTGTCAGACACGTTGATAGGTTTAAGAACACTGCTACACAGTTGGCACTTTATTGGCAATTATTACAAATTTTTATTACTAAAGGTATGGACGGTTCTAAAAGATTAAAAAAAGGATTACCCTAGCATAGATTTCAGTATTCTAAGCCTATGTTGAATATTTCTACTTGTGTATGCCATCAGAACAGGCACATATTAAAATAAATTGCTCATCATTTTAATATGTATCAAGGGTCAAAATAGCAATCGTTCGGTGAAACATTTCCTTATTTTTATTTAACAAAGCAATGCTCAACAAAATGGGTTTCCACAGCAACCATTTAATTGCCTGATATATGACAGAATTGTCAACTAGTTACACTCCATTTCCATCTTCAGTCTCACATTGCCTCCACTCTGATTTCAGTGGGGGAGGAGGATTCGATTTTCCCTGGCCCAATCACTAGGGACCGACGTATCTGCCTGATTCTTACGTCATTTTAAGTCAACTGATGCGTAGCTATGCCAACATACTGGTTTTGCTGGGATTTTTAGAATATAGCAGAAGAGATAAAAACAAACTACGATGCTGGGCGATATTGAGACATCTTGACAAAAACTTGACAACGGCGTTAGTCTCGCCTGTGGTTCTGATTGGCTAATTGTCTTGAACAGCGCCAGCAATCACAGCCATTCAAGACAATGCTTGTTATTCCACCAGCGGCGATGCAGCGAGAAGCAGCTTTCCGCTCCTCTTAAAATACGAGCCAGGTCTATTTTTCACGTCGGCCGCAAGGCGTTCAAATGCCAGGCAGGATGTTTTAGGATTAGAGCATCCAATCAATTTATCAAAAGACACCCCAATATTGGATAAATGTCTCCTCTACAATACCATGGAAGAGGAGCGATTCATCTCGGAGGTGAAAAAACACAAGATATTAACGTTATACGACACCACAGATCCAACGCCAGAAAAGAGAAGGCATGGAGTTTAATTGCAGGAGTGCTTGGAGTGGAAGGTAGACACTAGCTATTAAACACATGATTGTTCTTTTAAGTACTTGTAGAGAGCCTTTTCAGTGACAGTCAAGCAGGCAAGATGCTTCGCTTCTGAGATGCTCTCGGTGTGGTACAGCGTGTGGCGGAGGACGGGACAAAACTGTGGCGCTTGGATCAATCGTTTTTCAACCGAGAAAATCTCTGTATATGTCATGATTCCAGAGGAATCAGTCGTCTCGGGGAGTTGGCAGATTCAAAGGTCTGGACCCAGACAAAGAAAGGAAACCAGTGAGAGGTTTCGCCTAGAACACATAATGTACATGGAGGTTCACATTGTCCCCACTAGACATTAATACAGTGACAATATTGTGATCCCTTACTGGCTTCCCACCCACATAAAAGGCCATCTGTGTTTGTTGAAGCAAAGCCAAAAGCACTGCAGCTGAAACTCAAGCTGAACCCTCTTTCCTGTTGTGGTGATTTCTTTTTACATCGTTCCACACTGACACCCAAGTGTGCTACCAGTCCCTAATTATTTTATTTATTGATTTTGATGGAGATGCAGTTAAATTGAGATTTAACATTAAATGTAACACATTGATGAAATAGGAAACTTGTTCTGTACAAAGTTTACTAAGGCAGGGCTTTTAGCTGATAGGCACCAACAATTCTCAAATTATGCTTTTGGCCTCTATCTGACTCAGATTAACACAATATAATACAATAGTCATCATTCACATTTAGCCTACTACCATATCTACATAATTGCATTGGAAATTTACAGTGTATGGTGGCCCCTGCCCCCCAACAAAATGTAGTCTACAGGTATGTATATTAAAGGAGAGAATTATCCTACCTAAAAGTACAAAGTATCCTGAGTAACGTAAATATAGTTTTTTGTGTAACCTTCGCCTCCAGACTGTTCGGGGACACAGTGTGCTGTGACAAACCACACACAAGTAATACAGCAGAGAAAATACAGCGTCATGGTCCGTAGCCTTGATGCCCCACTAACCTTAAACGATAAGACTAGTGCTATTCTAGATTTTTGTTATTGGTAACAAATCCCATGGACCAAAACCATGTTTAGACAAATGGTGTATTTCCTGGGACTATTTTTAGATGTATATACAGTATATTTGGGGCACTAGTGAGTACAGCAGCATAGTGTTAGGACTATAGACTTTCTATGAACCCATGTTCACAGAAACAAAGAACTTTGTCACTATAAAGTGTTATATACAGCTTTGCGGGCGGTACCTGAAATAATTCTTGGTGGTTTAGACTTTTCATTGGATTGTAGATAGTAGATTTGTTTGAAAAATTTGTTTAAACTGTCTGAGTATTGCAAGCGTGCTACTATCTGAAGGTCTCTCTTATGTTTTGAAAAGACAGTAGTTCTGCAAACCAAACTTTCCGGTTGAAATTTTCAAATATTATGTTCACATTGGTTGCTTTTGGAATAAGGTTAGACCGTTAGATAACAAGGCACACATGACTGATGAAACTGTAACTTGTAAATGGAAGACCAGTGGTTTCTAAATCAAATAAAGTTCAAAACTCTGAGGATGGTTACAATTCCTAGGCTCTTGGTTGTAGGAATGCAAACAAAACAACAAAATCTATGGTGATCTAAGGGTTTACTCAATTTTCAACACCAGTTCTTCTAGCAGCTCTTTTGTTTATGACTCTAACACTTTTGTTTCCTACTGACGGAAGCAGGATCCTCTTGGTTCAGGGAAAAGTTACACCTCAATGAGGTTAGAAGCCTGATACTCCCTGTGGGTATGATGACGAGCACAGACACTGTATAGGAGATAAGGAAGGTGGGGCGGGGGGGCTGACAAGAAGACATCACGACAGAGTGAAAAAAAAAAAGACGTAGGCTGACAGGAATGGATATTTGGACAACATAGAGACAAAGTAGCGTGGCGGTAAGGCCCTGTCTGTCACTGCTAAGCAGATGACAACACTGACACCCTTGAACCACTGTTAGTCATCAGAACTTGTAATGGAAACACTGAGTGGAAATATGTACTACAACATTCTCTTAAGAGTACGCACCCACCAGAGCTTAAGAGAAAAGGCTGTGTTTTTCTTTATCATGGTAAATGAAGCTGACTGCTCCTCAGTATTGTTTTAGGAGAGCACGCATCTGCATGCCGCTGAAGCGGGGCGAGAAACCATGTTGTCTTTCCTTGAAGTCAAGTTGGGCATTCACACATCTGCTCCCTTGGGGAGACTGCCTCAAAGATAGATATACAGCCCAAGGCCCATCGTTTCCCCTATTGGAATTTATGAAATGTGTTCAAGTTAATCCAGCAATCACGTTTTCACAACAACAAAAACAAGGGTATATAATGAATAAATCCTGGCAATAAAGAAGAGAAGACCTGTACCATACCATGTCCTTTTAGTCATTACTTCTCAAATTCTGGCAGGCACTTCAAAAAGTCATATTGTCTACATAAGGACTGTGTTTTAACTTGTACAGAGCAGGCTGTGTCCAGAATAAATATGAACATTTGTGCTCACTTGAATCGATAGAAATACATAAACAAGGGAGTTGCACATAAAAGACGCTTCCTACATTTTGCTTATTGTGATTCCAGGCCACAACATGGGCCACAAGTGCATACATCTCTGCCATAGTCTCCTACTGCAGTCTCGCTCCAGCTCACTTTGATCACGGTTCTGGGTATTCTCTGCGGCAAACATCTGGTCACAAGCCGATTTTGTAGACATTTAGGTTTACCACTATTCCATTCGGTCGGAAGGGTAGCTTCTGTGCAGTTCTCTGTAATGGTGTCGGTATATTTTTGGTAAGATGCAACTTCAAATGATCCTTTAGTGAAACACATTAACATTTGACATGGCTGTAGCATCAGTTGGGATCATTTACATGTAGGCTGCATGCTAATAAGTGTATGTATGACCAACTCATTCCTTCATTCCAGAGTAGACTGCTTATACATACTGTAAGTCTTTAAAAAGAAGCCAAAAGGCATGGTCATCAGAATAACAAGCAGTAAATAAGACTTAGAGCTGAGATCTTTGAGTGTGAATTAGACTTGGCATCCACTGGAGAGAACCTGAGTCCTGATTGCGTGGCTTGCTTTGTGCATGACACATTGTGCATACCAGACTGAGAGCAAATCAAGTGATGGAGCAAAGACAAACAGGTGGTTACAAGATCACCATTATCAAGGAGTGAGGAAGGTTTGTGTGTGCATTGGGAGGACAGCATTGTGATGCGCACAAATGGTAATGCCGACCTAATCTGAAGCGTCAGCGTCAAAAAAGCTGCCAAGGCCTGAATTCCTTGTACCTAAACAACGCCTCGAAGGACAAGGAAAAGCCACAGTGATTCATAGGTTTACAGTTCTGGGGATGTGACTCAAAAAGGGCTATTGTTTGACATGTATGCTTACCACAATGTGGCAACAGAGCATGACAAAGCAACTGACAAACGCCATGGCTACAATTTGGCCGTTAAGGCAGCGGCATAGTGTTGCTTTTCTTTAGAAACGACAATACAAAGGACTAATGAACACAATAAGGTCTGGTTGTAAAAAGTTGCTGATAATTTTGTTAAAAGAAAGGGTGCCAGGCTGAACTAGATAACTGGCCCACACACATACTTCCAAAAATGTCCTTAGATTGAACAATGCCTTACTGTTTTTGTGTTAGACTGATGGTGTGGCAATGTGGAACCAGCCTGCAAGAATTAACAAGCTCTCACTGAGGGAGGAGTTGGAGGATACAAAGCTCAGAGACAGCAGGGGAGCCACAAAGTCAAATATTCTGCATGTCATTGACCACTGTTAACTGGGGACCATGTTAAGACTCACTGGACTCTTAAGGCTCTTAAGGCTTTTCCCCCATTAGACTTCAGTTAATGTGTTGTTACACTTGAAGTCTGAATTGCCTTGTGGTGAGGGCATGGCTATGTAGGCTTTCTGATCCGCCCTTCCATGTTAATATAAAGGTTCCCACTCATTTGAAATAAGACTTAGACACACATGGGAAGCATTTGAACATTGTCAGCTCAAGAAAAGTAAGAGAAGTTCCTTGAATTCCTCCAATGTGGTATCCCTGTCTGGCACAAAGCAACCAGGAAACAGTCATTGCCACCACTACTTTATAATGCCCACTAACAAAAGCTTAACCCGGATCAAATGTTCTGCTTTATTTAATTTAACAACCCTTTATTAAAGGAATGGTCCACACAAATAAGATAACATTCAAAATGTGATTTTTGTTTTTTACCCTTCTCCAATTGTCAAGTCATCACATTTACACCGAGGGGTAATTTGTTCACAAACTGAAATGTTTATTTTTGAAAAGACAGATTTTCTTCATCTCTTGTGTTTGTGTTTTGTTTTCCCTTCCCCCCAGATGTTCATGTAACACAACTCTGTCATAACAAAAAATACAGATGTGGCTCAGTTTATTGTGTTTTTTTCTTCTTCTTCTTTCTAAGAATGAACAACCCAAGCGATATTTCCCAGACCACTTGTAAAATGCCATCTGTGTAGCATCAATCTCCACTTTGATTTGTCCCATTTTTTTGCATTGGTGTCAACATGTCAGCTTTAGAGTCCAGACCCACTTCCTTTCTATAGGTGTCACATGATCGATTGCTAGTTTTTGTGTGTTGAGCCAGTTGACATAACATCAATGAGGGAGAGGACACGCTCATAAAACCTTAGAAACAGGGCTATGACTGCAGCATGAGGCATTTTGTCCATTTATGCTGTTCGCTCTCATCCATCATCGAATCCTTCAGAAAGGCCTGCTGAATGTGACAGAACATGAAGAAGGCCACTGACAGATAATGGGCAGCAGATAATAACACATGATATTTGGTCTGTAAAGGCTATGTGGGGGAGAAATGAAAGTAAATCGAAGTAAATGAGACAGTAAATCTCTTTTCTCAATCTATTCTGAACCAAAGAAAGATTTTCAATGTTTCTACAGAGCTTTGGTGCAGAAATGTCTTAGCAGTGTCACGAGTGCAACGCCTCTGTGACCAGCTGCAAGCTAGAGTAGAGAGAGAGGATGTTTGTTAGGAGCCACAATACAAATTTAAACTCCTAAGACTAAATTCCATCCATTTTTTAAGTGCAGCAAAAGGACTGGGCTCCAAAGGTCCAAATTATATAATGTGTACTTCAAGCCAAGTACATGACACTTTTCTGCCCACAGTTTGTATTCTTTCATGGTCCGAATGACTCTAATTCTTACAACTGGCTAATCTAAAAGCCAAAGTTGCACAAGTAAGAATTGGTCCTCTTCCTCTAACTATTGAGGTTGGCAGGAGCAAACTAGAGTGCGGATCGGGCCGCATTTTTCTGTCCGAGCCCGGCCCGCATCCGACAGGCATTAAGATATTTATGTCCGAGCCCGAACCAAGCCTGACACAGTTAAAATCTCATTTTTTATCTCATACTAATGACACATGTACGTTTGTTTGTGTGGAAAGCCCGCTTTTATTAAGCAACTGTAGGAAAACATTCGGAATGTCAACAGATGAGCGCATCAGCGCACACGGGGCAACAAGCACAGTTATCACAGGCGCGCACCTACATAATAAAATGTTTTAAATTTAAAATGTTCAATGCCTTATCGCGCTGATGTGACCGAGCCCGACCCAAACCCGAACATCATTTCTAAATATCTGTCCTAACCCGGCCCGGCCTGTCGGGTACCACCGGGTCCCGCCAGGTCCCGACGGGCTCAGTTCGGGTATCCATCCTCTAGAGCAAAGTCGTTTGTGTAAGTAAGTAAGTGGTTTGATTTGGCAGAGGTGGAAAGTGAAAGCCATTTTGTGCGTTGTATTGGACCATAGACTGAAAAAATAACGGGCGTAGAAGAAGGAACTTCACCCATTGGCTTATGGACTACCTATTTGAAGCAAAAGAAAATTAAAAATACGCCAGGGTTAAGGGGTGTCAGGGGGGACACAGCGTTCCTCTGGAAGCAATTGCTGCCACTTAAGAATTGTAATTCCACCAGCCACGACGAGTGCATCCCAGAAGTGTCCCAGAAGCAGCTCTCCGCGCTGCTAAAAATACGGAAGAGGTCTATTTTTGACGAAACCAAGGCGTTACACAAGCTGGACTGGATAACTGGACTAGACTAAAATCTGCTGTTTGAATTGAAAGACATGGGCAGGGATTCAGATGTGTGGAACCTGGCTAAGGTGTGTCCACCATGTATGTTTGCATATTTGGACCTACACAGAGTATTAAAAATTTTCTTTGACATACTTCCTCCTTATAATCTGAACACATGTATGGCACCATAAACAAAAAAAAGTCATTCTAGAATGTTTGTGATGCTCCAAAACATGTGTTTGGCCTGGGATATTAGTTTCTTTTTTAATGGTGTTTGGGAAAATGTCTCTTTGGACCAGTGTGCATCATGTAACCTCAAATTCCAACAGTGGCCACTACTCTAAAATTGACTCAAAGCCAAGCACTGTCCCTGGGGGATTGATATCTGCCTCCGTGCCATTCTCAACGTAACCATGTTGAGATTCCTACAGGTACAGGTAATAAATCTCGAAGCTGTAGAAACAAAGGTTGTTTTATATGATTGAAAGTGATGGAAACTCATTTACATTAACAAAATTCATGTTTTCTATGAATTAGATGACTATTGAACCAGGACCAAGGTCTTTGTGATTACAAGTTCCAACATTCTGGGTGTTGTTCTTCGCAGCCTGACCAGTGATGTTCCAGTCAACCTTTTGTTTCTGGCTGAATATGCACAGGGAGAAAGGTATTTGCTTTTGAAATAATAAATTTGCCAAGAACTCAGTGCACCTTTCTATCGTCCTCTTGTGAGCTCTTAGTTACATTGTATGCACATCATGATTTGACATATCAAGAAATATTGCTAGATTGCTCAAATATTTTCCCAAGAATGAGCCCAATGCTGTGCTTGAGATTAACCTGTTACTTGCAACAATATTTGACTTGGTCTTCAGGAATATAGATTCAGGTGTGGTTATGAGTCCCACTTGGAGAAAAATAAAAAATAAAATAGGCCTTCACATACATGCATTCCGTCATAAACTTTGTTGATGTCAGAAGGTTGTCGGAAGATTGCACGGGGGAGGCAAGGTCAGGACATTTTAGTGCAAACACATGAGAAGAGGACTAATGCACTCACTTGTGCACTCATCAGAGACACAGACTACTTCATTGCCAGGCTGGTGTTGCACAAGCAGACAATTAATTCCCTGTCTGCTGTGTTGAAGTTCAGGGAGTATCTGAATGTGTGTAATATTTATTAAGCTGACCTCCATGAATGTGGTTCGTCAGACAAAACAAAAGGCCCTTGAACAAGTCAACTAGTTCATGTTGTCGGGGTCTGTTTATGCGCATGCCCCGCTTGAAAAATGACCACGAAAACCACAACAATAATTCAAAGTGGTCAAATCAAGTAAAAAAAAAAAAAAGAGAACATGCAGAACACATCATTCACGTCTTTTTAGTACTCAGTAGAACACACAATGCAGATGGTTGCTTTGGTTTTCCATGACCATGCACTGCACTATACCAGGAATCTAACTTTGCATGTTGACAGGCAGATAAAGATTGTTCCAAGAGACTGTCATTTGGAGGTTCAAATTGGTTTGAGAAGAAAAACAAATACAACAGAACGACGTATTGTGTTATGGACAGTTTTTTCTTGCAGTGGTAAGAAATAATATGAAACAGCTCAGATTGTTATTTCATCATGTTTAGGGGATTTCTACTGGTGTTACAGCGTTAGAGATGATGGCTGTGGTCACCCTATGACGATCAGTAGCATGGCTGTCGATCATGTGAGCTCTGGTCCTTGCTAGCAAGGAGAACATTAGGAATATTGGTGCCTGGACCCTGAAAGTGAGACCCTGTTAGTTTGTGTTGGGTAACTGTGGCTACTTTCAGACTGCAGGCAAATCCGATTGGTTCCTCAAATCAGATCTTTAAGACTGTCCGCACTGTTATTTGCAAGTGATCAGATCGGATATGTGTGTACAGACGTCACCATCTGCATGAATTGCTGTGGTAACCAATAACTACGTAGCTACGTTGATGATGCAGCTTTCTAACATGGAAGCATGAGGAATGGAGGTCCATTATTTTACCCTCCAATCATGCTGTCAAGTTGAAGTGCAGAACTCTACCTCGGTCTGTTGCTCTCCTTCATTTTGTCCCCCATAGTGCTCTGCTAGTAGCAGCATGGATTCTGCGCAGCACTTCCTGAGGTTGTCGTGTCATGTGTTGCATCCTCTGTAGCTCATTTCAAACCACCTTCAAATGTGGTTTGGATCTGATTTGTAAAAAATGCATTTCATGTGGATTTTTGCTGTCCAGGCTTTCTATGTCAACAACGGATTTGGGCTGGCAGTCTGAACAAGGCCTATGAGTTGATACAAAGTAAAAATGTGGCTCTTCTTTTACTGTAGGCTACATGTCCATTTTTCCCCTGCTAATCTGTTTTGGTGTTCTGAATTCTCTGGTTTAACATGTAACGTGGTGAGATAACATGCAGGTGGTTGGCCTTGTTCAACATTAACCCAGACACATCATTTTGACAGAATTGTCTTGTGGCCTGGTAGGTAGCAGCTATAGACACATATGGACCTCCTGCCAATAACGTTTTCTTTAAACCACAGGCTGGAAATGTTAAAAAACCAAAATGAAATGTTGGCGTCCTTGAATTCCATAATATTTCTCAAATCCCAGCCACAGCTAGGATCTGTTTAAACAGTTTTTTACCCACAAATCCAAAAGTCAGCCTGATTTCTGCTGCAAAAACACTGTTTACTGCAGTCAAAAGAAAGGTCCCCAGGAAAGGTTCCGTTGAAAGAACAATGTAGAGAAAATGAAAATGAGCTGCTGATTATGTGCCAGAGTAATTATACATAAATAATCAATGCTCACACTACAGTGTTATATTGCACTGACAGAAAGCTCACACAAGAGTAATGGGCTCACTAATGCACAACTTGTTCACAGGTATCAAAGGGGCAGGAATATATACACAGACACAGGGGAGACAATTGGACACAGGTGCAGCACATTAGGGGAGGGGCAGTAATCACACATGACTGTAAGGCAGAAAAAGACCAGGAAGTGAAGTGACCTGAGACAAGACAAAACGTTTGCCGTTTCTCAATCTCAAGAATGCAAAGAACGGACTTGTGATCTTGGGGAGAACGTTCTTGCTGGTTGTTCTTGGAAGAATTAACTCGCAAGTTCACAAGTACAGAAAAGATGCGTTCTTGCTGGTTTTGCGCAACACCCCCAGCACAGAGGCTACCTGCAGGGCTCCAAAATAACAGCTAGAAATAAAAACCACAACAATATAACCACTTTGTATTTAAACAATCTCCAGACAAGAAACCTCACAATGTTACAACTATTACAATAATATTGAAAAATAAATTATTGAGCTTTAGTTTTATTGTTTATAGTTTAGCTCAAACTCCGCTACTATTATTAGTGTATTAGTTTAAGTCAGTTTAAATTAAAAAAGAAGTAGGCCTATGCACTGGTGTGTCCTATGTGTCCCTATTAGTGTTATGTGGAATTATCATTTCTATATTATTGTAGTGCACTGTAGGCTATATGCCCAGAGACAACAGATGGAAATTAGCAATTCAAATTATAAAGGTTGGTGTCTCCTCTTTAGTCTACATAACATGTCATAGCATGTTACCACTTTATGTACGACTGTTAATTTGTCATACAGACTGAAACTCAACTTCTAATAAATCAGAAAACAAATACACTAAAAAAATATGAACTAAATACTAAATCTAATGTATATAGCCTATGTCATAATTTAAACAAGTCTCCCAAAGAGAAACGGGTATATCTCTCTCCCCCGCCTCTGCTTGCTGCGCTGTGGCCGTGTGTGTGTGACGGCCGGCCAGCGAGGTTGTCAAGCCCGCAGGTGGTTGTGGAGTTTAACTCCGAAAAGGCAATTAACCACAGGTTCCCGTTAATCCTATGATGGACATGTGTTGTGATATTTAAACAAACGATCCGTCAACGGCGAAATAAAAGCCTATTATTCACGAGACCGGTCTGAGAGACCTCCAGCTTACAGGGGGTCTCCGAGTGACGAGCTAGCGGCCCCGGCAGGCGCAAGCTGGCTGTCACGTCACTTTATGGAGCTTCTCAACTCCAAACACTTAAAAGCAAATTGTCAATTCGGCAACGATCTACGCAAGACTGCCTATATTCGAAATCTAAACAGTTAAATTCTCACCTAAAACGTTCTCAGAAGTGAATTTAGTGATGAATAAGATGCCGAAACTTGTTAAAATTGTCCCGTTATTCGTCTGTCTATGTACTGGAAACCCAACCCTCGTTGAATGCCGAAATGAATGTTGGGATACGGTTGCTGTCAAGTTCATACAAGTTGCCAACCAATGCATCCTCGGTAAAATGGGCGTGTCAAGAAATTTTCCATCTTAACTGTTCTTGGTGAAATGCGAACTTGTGTATTGGGACAGTACTTTGGCAACACGAGATGACGTTTCACAGGGACACAAGTCAATAGAAGAACACAGATTGAGAAATGGCAGGTGAGTTTTCAAATAAAACAGGAAGTGGCAAAAACCTAGTGAAATACACATGAAACAAAACATGCCCTTATGAGCAGCAGCTAGACACGACATGCACATTCTGTTCCCCCTCTGAATTTTTGTATTGTTAATGATTTAATACAATTGTTACTCTTTTTTAATATTCAAAATAAGTTAGCTTTACCATTTATTAGCTTTTTATAATAGCTTTTTTCTAAGAATAAAGTGACTTATGAGGTCCTTTAATCACATTCCTTTTGTGTGATGTTTTTGAAAGTACATTTTATCAGACAGTGTTACAGGGTCATCACCTTTTCCCTGATGTGTAGGCTTTATTTAAAATACTGTCCTGTGCTCAAAAGGGCTTGAGTCATCATTGTCAAAATGATATCTCTTGCACACACTAGAAAACAACACAAAGATTCCTTTTTTCTCTACATAGCTGCAAGATGCCTAGATAAAATCCCTCACCAAAGATCTGAGGAACATGGCCCACTTGGTTCAAACAGCCATGAAATTGTAGCAGAGCCAGATAAGACCTGATTAGACTTGTCAGGTTTGCTGCTTACCAGCACGTTCAGCAGAACCACATGCATCTCCTAACTCTAACTGTTTAAGCACTCATCCCCCTCCCTGGGAAAAGCTGAATGTGCACTTTCTCCCCTCACATCTGACATCTTGTGCCTCAGTGAGTGCTGTCTGCTCCCTCTATCTCCATCTTAAGCACACACACACACACACGCACACACACACACACACACACACACACACACACACACACACACATGCATACCCACACGCACAAGCATGCACACACATGCAAACATACTTCTTTCTGTGTTTGCTTTCCCCAGCCTGCATCTCTCTCTCACACACACACACACACACACACACACACACACACACACACACACACACACACGTCACAAACACAAATGCACATGCACACTCCTCAACCTTAAAACTTGGTCTTCCCTTCCCCCTCATGTTTCATATGAGGGCTGTGTTCCAGCTCGAGACCCATTTTCCAAATCCAGTGGCAACAGCCTGGGAGTTAAGCCGCCCCGTTCCTGCCTGAAATTAAACATGACGATCATTGGTTAATAAAATTAGATTTGGAAGTGAAGTTCATCGTCATGTTTAAATCTTTGAATTTGTGTGTGTTCTTATGTGTTCGGTCAGGCACAGCATACATGCAATTACAATTCCAGAACTCCCCTCCCTTCTTTGGATGAGGTCCGAAGCCACAATGTGTTTTCCACAACAGAGATTAATCCAGAATTGACCAAATATAAATCCTTAAATATACTGTTGCATATCAAATAAACGGTTATAAATAGCACCCGTATGCAAACAAATGCAGATGTTTCCACCACACTTTAAATCTTGCACTTTTGCACTTCTCGGCATGCAAGCGCCACTTTAATTAGGACCCAGTAAGATATCCAACATTAAACCTTCATTTCCCCTTTTGACAGCAACTTGATCTTTAATTAACATTCTTTTATACATAAATTATTCTGTATTAATTTGAAGAATGCATAATACTGCATGTAATTATTCAAGCTAATTTCCAACCGGCTCTGTAAGAAAATCTAACCGATAAAATGAAGAGTAAGCAAAGAAATATAAAATCAAAATAATGACTGCTGTTAATCAGCCAAATGTCAAGTCTTGGATGTTGAAGGAACCACAACATGACTAGAGCAGCTACAGCTGCCTGCAGCAAACTTTTCAGCCTGATCCCGGAACCTGGCACAATGGAGGATGCAGGCCGATTAGACCAGTGAAACAATGCAACTTGCAAACAAAGGGAGATGCAAACCTGAAGGCACACTAGTTGCTGCCAGAGTAGTCTGGATCAACGGAATTACATTGCCAGGATAATTTCATATCGCTTTCTGCTCTCTGTGTGTTGCCGTTCTCAAACTCCCTTGGCTTCGGGAAACAACAACAAACTTCAAGCTAGTGTATGGCAAGTTTTGAAGAAAATTTGGATCGTGCAGCAAGGCAGGCCTGCTTGGTTCTTTCGGGGAATGACTGTAAAGATTTACAAAGATTATGTTTACAGCATTTAATCTCTAACTGGGACGTTTTGGGACCGATTGGAAAGGATTGCTGTGGACAAAATGCACTGGTATGAGCAAATGAGGTTTAACCATGTATCCAGCTAATTTAAATAGCTCCCGTTATTGTATCGTGTGAACAGTTAACTTCATTTAATATTGTATGTGGCGTTTTGTTTTGCAGGGTGCAAATATTCCACCAAAACAAGTTCCTTCCCAAGACCATTTTGCCGAGCCACCGTCGCTACATCCGGAGCTTAGCGCCGTCCAAGACGATTGTGATTGGTTTAAAAAAAAATGCAAACAACCCAGAGCGTTAGGGTTACAATGTTAACGATGACATTAGTTAGTGCAAGCATGTTCCTGTTCACACTCACAAAAGGATTTGATTAGACACAGTGGAACTTAAAAAATGACCTCACTGACGTATTGTTGAAGTATAACCTTTCAGATGTCTGAAGAGAGAAGTGCAGGACTGGATGTTATCTTCTCATTCTGGCTGCTTATAAAAAACACCTTTATTTTTAAGCCATTGGTTACTTTTATTTTATGTTAAAGGTGAACAACAATCATCTAAATAAATCAGAATAATGACTGATGTTCATTCTTCAATTTCATATTTACACCATGGCTTTACTGCATACTGTACTTGTTTCAGTAGAGCAGTAAAAAGAAAGTGTATGTATACATAATAAATTACAATAAGAGTACAATAAGTTCCAAACTGTCAAATATCAAAGGTTTTAACTTTTGACAAAATATGCAACTGCTCAGCTGATGTTTCAACCTATACAGGAAGTTACACATAACAATCTTCTGAAATATTGCCTGTTAAACACGGCTCCTTCCCTTCGGCATACTGGACTAAAGCAATTATTTCAAGAAACACCTTGATATTCCTTCAGACAGGGAATAATTTGCCATCTGTCAAAGTTTTTAGGTCATTGTTGGGGGTCATGCATGAAAGTCAGTAGTTTAAATTAAGGAGGGTGTTTTTGTTAAGGTGCACTATAACGTGTCACAATGCAACGTTATGGATCTACACACAGCTTTGTATCAGCACAAAGTAATAATGGAACTGGGAAATGATGTCATCACCCATAGCTCAAACTTAAGTCGAACTCTTGACTCAGTACCATCTGCAGGTTGGAAGTTCATTTCACAGGGGAGCGTTATCTCATTAGCTACTTCTTGCTACACTAGCAGTGAAACACACAACACTCTGCACAATTGGATTTTACTAGCAGCTTAAAACTAATCCTGCCATGGCAGATTTTGCTCTTCCTCCGGTAATATGAACTCCCTGAAGTGGGAAACCAGAAGTCAGTAGATCTCTGTGTCTGTTCGCTGTTAAGTGGCAAACAGTAAAATTATGTATTTGTACAGGGCAGCTCACAGGTGTGAATGTAAAGGAGGATATTGAATTATATGGATAATAGCAAAGAACATGTCTCTGATTAACAGGGGTGGAGCGGGAGGGGGGGTACTGCAGCCCCAAATGTTTTCTCAAAAGCCCAGAATCTTTTAGATTTTTAAACAGCATGCCCTTATACCTTAATGACATTCTGGGTCCATTTCCAAAGACCCCAAAAACGATACATTCGACCGTTTTAGTTACTGCCGCACAGTGGCAGTTTAATCATGTGCCTGTTCCTACTAAACAACACGTTGTAAATGAGAAACTAAACTAGTTAAGTTTAGTCAAAAAAATAAATAAATCTAAATTAGGGTTAGTAAAACATCAGGGATTGGTTTCATGTAAAACTACTGAAATGAGGATATATGGTGACAGTATGAGCTGCTTGTTCAATCGACCCATATGGTCGTTTTCTGGGTGAGTATGGGCTGTTTTTAAAATACCTTCAACTGTTCAGTGCTGCTACAATTACTACTACTAGCTATTCCTTCTAATTTAAATCTAATATAATTGAGCAAATGTTCTTTTGGGGATTTTTTAATTACAATTAGAGCAGCCCAGATTATTATTGGATGGATTCAAATATAGAAGATTTATCAGCTAAACATTGATTGTGTTATCTCTACTCCAGCATAGTAGAACAAAAACAGGTGTCAAGATTAGTAATGCAGTTTACGTCATATTCCTACCCTATCTATGTTATGCAAATAAATTATAGTAACATCAGACAATTGTCGCCTCCATTTAGGTGGAAATGAGTCTTCCTTAACATTTGCAGTGTTCTGGTATCAGAATGATGAAGACAGTTGGAGAACAATTAGATACAAAATAGGATGTAGGCTCCCTATGCATCCTGATAAAGTTCCCTTGGCCTTTGGAATTAAAATAGCCCCACATCATCACATACCCTTCACCATACCTAGAGACTGGCATGGGGTACTTTCCATAAAATCATCTCTCAATGCAAATCAAACCAGCTTTTAGGCTAACCGACATAAAACCATGCCAATCTCTAGGTATGATGAAAGGCATGTGATGATGTGAGGCTATTTTAATTCCAAAGGCCAAGGGAACTTAATCAGGATGCATAGTATCCTGGATCCATGAAATAACTGGCCTTTAAAAATAAAAATCTGCCTGCCTCTATGGGAATTTAACATAGGGGTCTACTCACTTTTGTTGCCAGCGGTTTAGACATTAATGGCTGTGTGTTGAGTTATTTTGAAGGACAGCACATTTACGCTGTTATACAAGCTGTACACTTAATACTTTACATTGTAGCAAAGTGTAATTTCTTCAGTGTTGAACAACATTATATAAAAACAACATTATATAAAAACAACATACGAAACAGGCTACATTTAGTGCACACACATTAGGCTCCATTAAGTTCAGCTAACACATAGCTACTAGCATTAGCGCTTGATGGGCTGTAAATACCGAGTATTAACACAGCCGTAAATGTGCGTGGAATGTAGAATGGTCGGCATTTAACAGTCACATACTCCACCAGCAGTTAGCAGTTAGCAGTTAGTTGGATACAAATCACCCCATTTCTGTACCAGTCCGTGTTAACACAGCCCACCTCCACTAGTCTTACCCGGCGACAGAGCAGCCGGCCTGGTAGCTGGATAGTCCCGTACACTGTTGTTCAGCCATGTTTCCACAACAACAAAAACACAGCAGTCTCTGAACTTGCGTTGGGAGTTTCGTTTAAGTTGGATGTAATCCAGTTTGTTGTCTAATGAGCGAACACTTGCAAGCAGGATTGATGGAACAGGTGGCCGGCTAGCGTTAGCTTTCCACATAGCTGCTTTGCACTGCTGCATACCGCTGTCGAGGTCCCTTTCCACACCACATAATTGTTGTAAAAGTTTAGCAATGCTTCAAGATGGCTGATACTCGGCTCCGCTCGGCTAGCATCGGCCAGTGACAGTCCCACCCCCTATGGGCGGGTTGAAAACGTGGAACTAGCTGGCTGTAGTCCATAGACTCTGGGCAAAAATGCCTCCAATGATGCTAAATGACGATTTTTGCGTCATCAGAGGCTTTTTTCCAGACACAACACAGGGAGAAGTCTTGTCTCAGGCGGACATGAGGGAGGGAAGCACGGTCATTCGAAAACACTACCGGGTTTCTATTGATACAAAGCTTAATGCTAAATTGGTGAGGTATCCCTTTAAGTGGTTTGTAATGACACATTTTGGTTCGCTTGGATTTTTCCAGGTGTGAAAGGAACCAGAACCAAGGGGAAATCTCTCCAAGTTTACAAACTCATCAACTGATTCGGAACAAAGCAAATGAACTATGGGTGTGAAAATGCCCTAAGTGGTTGTTTTATTCAGGTCTTGTAACAACCATCTTTTACCCCATAGTCAGCTTTGAGTATCATCTCAAAAGTCTTTGAATGTAACTCCACCAATAAATCTAATCCTCTGGTAAACAAAGTGTCACTGACATGAATAACGATATAGAAAAGAGAAAAACATCAGGAAGCTTCTGTGGTTTCAGAACATAAGTCATCTGGGGGAAATAAATTAATATGCTGTTACAACCTGCTGGCCAGTCCGTCTATGTTGTAGACCCAAAGAAAAATGTGAGAGGTGGCATTCTCTGTTCCAGACTGATATTGTTTGTGGACTGAGTGCATCCTTGCCAGATCTCCTCCATTATCCAAGGGCTGCACAATGCTACATAGCAGGGCAAAGTCCCAGAAAATGATGTCATCCACTAAGAACCTAATCCATGACCAGGATGTTGAAGGGTCTTCCCCTCCTCCTTCCTTTGCAATAGAATAAAACGAACAAGGGCCCTTACCGAAACCAACTTGAAGAAAAAGAGATTTTCTTCTGAACAGGATGAACTAAAATGAACTGCTTTAAGAATCCCTGACTCAAACAAGGGGACTTCCAAGGACAAGTAAGGGTTGCATTCCATTTTTGCATACAAACAGAGCCATACCACCGAGCCACCTCACTCAAAGTTCGTTCAAATAATACAAGGTTATTGCTCACAAAGCGGACTCTTCATCTTTACTGCCATCAGTAATGCTCAGCAGCAATATGACGTGCTGATGGAGTGGCGTATGTACTTCCAAGGGGCAAAGTCAACAAATACAAGTACTGTGGATGAAAATGTGAGTTCCTAATGTAAGCTAGCCATTACTGAGAAATTTATCTATGCAATCTGGCACAAGAGACTGTCTTTTTATGGAAGATTTTGATGTGGCATTAGATCATTTTACGTTTCAAGGATACAACATTGTCAAATAACCAGGGATAGACATTAGTATAATAGCTTTTTAAACAGAAATATTGCCTGCAAGGCATTGTAAAGGTGTGCAGCAACAACAACCTTCATGACATGTATCAGGACTGGTCCTTAAAGAAAGCTAAATCCATCTTGGCTGATCCATGCCATCCACTGGAATGCAAATTTATGCTGCTACCAACAGGGCGCGGATACATTTAGTCGCATTGCAGAACTAATAGGTTCAAGAGGTCATTTATTCCTACTCAGGGTTTCCGTGGGGTCTTAGAAAGTCTAAAAAGTCTAACATTTCGAAATAAAAATGTTAGTAAAGTCAATTCACTGAAGTATTGTGTTCTAGGTCTTAAATAGTTTTAAACAGGTCTTCATTTTCTTAAGTTTTTTCTTTGACTCTGTGGTGTTGCAGTTCTTTCTTTCGCTAGTCCAAATATAATTTCGCTGTATTGCTACTAACTTAATTGCAGCCAATCAGCTTTCCTCTTATTGGCGCAAGTCTGTTTCTGATTGTACAAAAGACTGATTTTTTAAATTTTTAAATTTTAATAATTTTGTTGTGCTTTTTATTTACTGGTTGTGTTTGTTGTTTATGTATTACTGCTGGCTGTAAACCAAATTGCCTTCTGGGATTATAAAGATACCTTGAACCTTGAATGTATTGAGTATGTACAGTACACTAGCGGCCTGGCTCTAAGGATGGCAATATCAGTTGATCGGTCAGTCCACCACCATTGTGCAGACTGAAATATTTCAACAACTGTTGGATGGATTACAATAACATTTTGCACATTCACGGACATTTATAGAGCCATTTATAGAGAACTTCCGGGTTCTGTTCCAGGAATAAGAAAACCTATTTCAGAATCCCACTGTAACCGCGCTAATAACTAAAAATCCATCACTGGAACACAGCCTTTCTACAGTATGTAGTTACGGTTAAGATAAAGGAGAATGTTAATATCAGGTCTGTCACGGGTTTATGTACGCATACACCACCCCTCCAACCTCCACACTCTTACTTTCTGGCTTGTTACATATAGGACACACACCTTCCTGCATTGCATTGAACACTGAAGTAAATCGTGAGGTGTGGAATCGTTCAATATGGATGCAATTCCCAGGAATACCTAATAGCTGTCTTATTTTAGTTTTTAAGGTCTAAATAATTTATATAGCACCTCAACCTGCTTTATTAACAAAAAAGACCTTTAAAATGTCAGTACAGTGAATACACTGTTTGAGTTTAGGTTACCTGAGACAATGTAATTATCGCAGCATAAGAGGTTCTGTCATCTTTGCTATAGTATGAAAGCAACTGCATATGTAAAGTTAGATATTACAACCTTAACTAACACATTAACTGACACATCTGAATTCTAATATGAGTGATTAAAACGTGTTTGCCAACTTATAATAATAAGCTAATAACGAACCAAAGACCCCACACATCCTGCACACACTCTCTTTAACCTCCTCTCCTACGCACAAAAACAACCAAACATAAGAACAGCTTCTTTCCCACTGCCATCACTCTACTGAACACTTGATGAGTGGGGTCATCCCCACTTTGGCCACTCATTCACTTCTCTACACATTACATACTTATCATTCCAATATGCATCTTGCACACTACTTTTCACTATTACTTTTTGCACTTCCCATCCCACTCCATGTGTCTTGATATTTGTCTTATTTGTATTATTGTATATTATGTTGATATGTATACTGTTGTCTGTATTGTACAGTATGTTACTACTACGTGTCTATTTGTTCAATGCATAGAGAGTTAACACCTACCGAAGTCAAATTCCTTGTGTATGTAAGTATACTTGGCCAATAAATCTGATTATGATTAAATCACCTTATCTTAATAACCTCCAGTGCAGTTTTTGACCCTGACCTAAACACAATCCAATTGGTAGACTCCATCCTCACAGCACGCTATGTTAATTTCATGCTTTGTATGCAGAGGTGGGGTATTGTCCAGACGTTTCCTGCCTTGGAGTGAGAGGGCTAAGAATACAAGGAGGTGAGACTAAGATAACAAAACTATTAGGAATTATTAATGGTGGTATGCATGTGTGAGGAGCCTGAGGAGCAAACTCACACGCAACAAGTTTGAAAACAGGGAGCTTTATATAAGTCTAAAAACTGTGTTTCTGGATCTGTTGCTGGGCTGGAAGCTCTTACATAACCATTATCAATAAACCTTTATTTTTTTTTTTTATTTGTAAGTTTATTTGATTAGGACAATGCACATTAATCAACATTTCTGTAAATGCGCCAGTGTTAGCCAGTCAGTTAATTTTCAACTGTAGTCCTAATTACCTAGTATGCATGTCTTTATGGCGGGAAGAAACTGGAACATCCCATGCAAACACGGGGAGAACATGCAAACTCCACACAGAAAGGCGACCTGGATTCGAACCCAGAACCTTCTTGCTGTGAGGCAGAAGTGCTAACCACTGAGCCACCGTGATGCTAAATCTGAGATATTTGTGTATGAAAACAAGAGCTCCCTTCCTAAAAGTTATTATTTTGCGCATGACATATTCCAAAACATTTTTATTAGATGCCTTGGTGTACTGATGTCTACTTATAGAACATATGACATCTACTTATAGGACATGTTTACCCACATTCTTTCTGGGAGTTTGAGGCTTCAGAGTCTCAATCTGTGTGTGTGTGTGTGTGTGTGTGTGTGTGTGTGTGTGTGTGTGTGTGTGTGTGTGTGTGTAAAGGGAGAAGGTACGCAAATTAGAGATTATGCACAAGTTTTGTGGGGTTGTGGGGTTAACCTCTGATTAATTGCACAGCTCCAGTCAGTTGCGGTGAGGGCATGCTACTGTAATTTTGCAGCTGCTTGATTTCAGCATATGACACATGCAGTCCAATTGGCCTTCCGACCGCATACTAAAGCACTTAAAATAGTGGTCGTTTCTCAGGGCTCTTTGCTGTCAACAAAACAATATGGGGAGTTATTAATAATATGTTTTCCTCTCGACTGGTATAGCATGCACTAACAATAAAAACGAACGCTCTGCTCTGGAGTTTTAAATGTTTTGCTTTTTTGTCTCCTGTCTTTTCCAATTGTTTTTCCCTGTCGCGTGCTAAGACTTGCTTCTAATCTTATCATTTTAAAGATGGGATAAAGAGTGTGTGCTTGTGTCTAAGAGTGAGTGGAAAGAAATATTGTCAAATGGCACGGCAAAGTATCGATGACTCAGTAAGCAATAAGGCCTTAATCCTGAGTCAACGCAAGGTCTTCAGCATTCATTTGTTTTATTTTCATACTGTCAGTATTTTAGCACATTTGCCAAAACACTCTCCTCTCCTCCTACGTCTAACTGCACAAGAGGCATCTCTCATGAGGGCATTACTCCTGTACCAAAGAGTTGTATTTTCTCACCTAGATTGAAGTCATAGACACACAAAGATCAGTGAGACATACTCCTACGTAGCTGCATCTGCATACCTTTTCCCTACGTCAGACTTGTTTGCCGTGATACAAGATGTGTTTAATCAACTTCAGATTCTACAAAGTTGGAACTCGCTGGGTTGCATAAAACACAACAGATGGAGATGTCTGTTTGACGCAGTTTGATAGTAGACAGATAAAGAAGAGTGTCACAAGCCTGACTGACTGAACTGAATATGTTGCCTAATGACCATGGCGCCCTGACAGTAGCGCTGCGGTTAAAATGTCGAGTTACATATTGCATCATAAATCAACGTAAAACAAGTTTTACGCCAACATTCTTCTTTAAGAGCAACATGATGTCCATCCAAGCACAAGGAGCTGAGACAGTCTTGTATTGGAGAATTGTACCTTTTAAAATGAGTGTTTCATAACCCTGAACCTTACGCAGACAAGGATGTCACGAAGACAGATTTGTGCGACTCATTCAAGGTGACCAATGAAGAGGGTTAAGGGATAAAACCTGTAGAAGGTTTTGATACTGTGCGTCTGGACTTCCTCAGAGTGCGTTTGACTTAAGAGATAATTAAAAGTGAACTGGTGGGCAGGGAGCCACTGCAGGCATGGAGACAGGCTGTCAGGAGGCTGGAGCGCGGCCAAGGATCCCGACCCGCCACACGGCAACAGCTCCGTGACGTGGCAAAGCCACTCTATGCTAAGAGGTGCGCAGTAATGGAAACCTCAGGTTGGTCTCTTCCTTTTCCTTTCTCGCTCTATCTTTCCATCTAATTCTCTCCCACGTATAGTATAGTAAGTCACAGGAAGACAAATGTAGATGTTCACACACGTCCACACCTGGATTAAATCACACATCTTCCCTCATGTGTGACTGTATTGACTTGCAGTCTGAATACTGAGAAAGGTTTTTTTTAGAAGGCTAAACTTAAGTGTGTGATTCAATATCTTTTACATTTGATTGATTCAGATTCTGATGCTGCTTATCATTTTTAATGCATATTTATCCTGCTTTGTTTCTTTTTGCATTTTAATGAAATTGAAAGCAAAATACACTCCATTTTCAGCAGATTTAGAACAGCCAAAATTTTGCTTTTACTTGAGATGGACACCATATTGTAAACACTACACATGTGTGTTAATACATGCAAAACCATAGGAATCGGAAACCATGTTTCTGGATAAATCCTTCATTGTTCGGAAACCGGAACTGGTTCCAATTCAGTTCTTGATACTTAAACCAATCGAGTGTGAGTTATGTCTTTGTTAGACTTGAAGGGTCTCTTGACATGTGTTGCCCTGCATTATACATACACGTTGAAGTCAATTTACTTGTCACAGATAGTGCTACTAAGCCAATGAAAACAGCTGTTTAGCATAATGTCTTCTGTGGCTCTGTCGGGAGCTTACCTTTCTCTTTTTTAGAACATTACTGAAGGGACATCACTCGAGTAATCTCAGTTTGGGATTTGGGACTACAAATGTTTATCAGTCAGGGAGACAAAAGATGCAACTTGAGTTCCATTATGGGTAATGTAGGATCCTGTGTATTGACATGCTAGGAACTAAAAATAAGGATATCCTGGCCTCTGCTGCATTGATTTTGAATATAAATAAATATTATTTGGTTTCACTTATTTTTACAAGCCCCTGAATTTACAAGTGCCATACTACATTTCTGAAGTATTCTTTAGATAAAACCAATGTCTGCAAAAGCACCATTGGATAGATGGGAACATAACAGATTTTTCAAAATTGCGAATCTGTTTGCTAAGCTGAAAATTCAAAAATATACATGTAGAAAGATAAATGAAGTGCCTGGTTTTACCAAGGGTCTTTGATTTTATATCAACAATGGGTTAATAATACATATAAAAAATATTTTTTTATTACACAGTATAAATTTGGGATTGAGCTCTGTTCTGATAATGTTATATTTTATTTTCCTATTGTGACACTTACTTACACCAAAGCATTTAGAGTTTGCAGGTAAAGGAATTGATTTCACGGTATCTCATGTGATGATAAACATTAAAGATTTGATAAACAAAAGATTAGCGCATCTGAAAGGGGGGCCATAGCACAACTTGTTTTCTTTAAAACATTGTGGATGTGTTTTACAAAATCATCAAGGAGGACGTGGAAGGTACAGGGGCTCTCTCTTTTTTTCGCAACATAAACCTCATCTCCTCTTATTCCCATTTTGGTATTCCCGTGTGGAGATTCTTGCCACCCAGAGCTTGATACAGAACAGTAAATGAGGTTCCCCCTGACATTTCCAAAGGATCGGGGTGTGCCGAATGGTAGTGGCATGCAAAGTGAGTCTAAAGCAGTGCCTGAACTTTTGAACCTGTCACCTCGCCTTTCTTCACTGCAACTGCATGTGGACTCTGCCTGCCTTTGTGTTACAAGCTGACGATGGAATCAGGGAGGTTGGACTTTGTGTGAACTTTTCTCATTAGCCTAATTCCCCCCTTAATACACATGCACACAAATACATACATTTAACTATCTCCAATATCCATAACGTCAACAATGGACGCCAACACGTCCAAATGGAATGTATTATATATGAATTGGTAAATCATGCTCTGGAATTACTTATATTTGTCTGCATGAATGAATACATTTATTTTGTCATTGCATTAATCAGGAAGGGGTACAGTGTTAGATATTGGAGTGCAGCTGGGTTTTATTATATACTGTAGATGTTGGATTGAGATACATGAATATACTTTTAGTTTTGGTGCTGTTATGTTTGGCATTCCTTCGATGCATTTTATGACAGTAAAAGTCTTCTCTGGTTAAACTGTGTATAGTGTCATACCCGTGGATCTAGGCAATGCCTGAGAACTAGGCATTAGGGGTCTCTGGGGTGCTCTGACATACTGCTCTCTGGCTGCCTTAAAGGTCCCATAGTGTAAAAAGCGAGACTTCCATGTCTTTTTTTATTATAAAGCAGGGTGAGGTGCTATATAAATACTGTGAAAGTTTCAAAACTCTCAATCCACAGACAAATGCACACAGCCCACGTTCAGAAACTGTGCCTTTAAACGAGCCGTCAGTACTTCCGTACGGTTGTGATGTCACAACTATACTATATATAGGCAATAAAGTGCTGCTACAGTGCCGTTACAGTCATTCCCCGGCTGCAATGACATGCAGAGTGTTATGGGTTGGTGTGTTTTATCTTATTTTGGTAGTCTGTTTCTGTTCTGTATTTTGCTCAGTTTACTGTTTTATTTTGATAGTTTGGTTTTCTGTCTTGTCTAGTCTGGTTTTACTTTATGTCTTGTGTTTTCCTGCCTTTTTTGATTGTACTGCCCAGCCCTAATGTGTTTCACCTGTTTCCCAGCCCTTGTGTCACCTGTCTTGTGTTACCTCGTTACCCTCTGTATTTAGTCTTTGTGTTCCCCTTGTCCTGTGTCAGATCATTGTATGTGTTTGTGTTCTTCCCAGTCAGTTTGTGGCTGTTCCCAGCGTTTTGCATCAAGTTTACCAGGTTTGGATTCTTCCCTTTGTTCTCTCTTTGTTCCAATTAGTTTGCTGTTAGTTTGTTCCTCTTGTTTTCATTATTTTTGAACTTTAGTTTTTGCCTGCTCCCTTTGGATTCCTTTTGTTTTTTTGTCTGCCTCATTTTTTGGATCTCCTGTTTTTTTTGTGTTTTAATAAACTCTTGAGCTCAATCCTTCCCCTGCCTGCCTACCTGCTTGCCTTGCCTCTGCATTTGGGTCCACCTATTTCCCCCTGAACACAACACAGAGACTCCGAAAGTGAAGCTGCGGAGGACCAATCAGAGCAGAGACTAGAGGAGGGCTTAAAGAGACAGGTGCCGAAACAAAGCATTTTAGACAGAGGGTGAATACAGGTTATCCCGAATTAGTTGACTAGAAATTTGCGTGAAAATTCGTTGCCTTAAACCGAAACTGAACAGGTTAAGTTGTATTAACACAGAGCAGTAAGTTGATGCAGTAGTAAACATAATTATTTATCAGTCATGTTGTCTAAAATAAGCACGTGAAGTTAAATATGCAAAGAAACATTACAAATATAAAACATTAACACTAAAGAAATAATTTATCTATCTAAATTTTGTTTATTTTCCTTCTCGTCAGTACGGTTTTAAGAAAAAGGCATTCTGTCATTCAGAAATCAAAAATCAACATTGACATTTTTCAATGTGCTATGTTGCATGGACAGCTTCACTCAGTAGGCAGAGTTATTGATTTCCAGTCTTGTAAATAACTTTTTCGCTACCCAGACCCCATCCCGGGTCTCGGTCATGGAGCAACGATAAATGTACATAAAAATGAACACTAACTCAACCATACAAAACTAAAACCCAGATAACATAAATGCACACCTAACATTAACAGAACATTATTCAAACCCACTTCAACTAGGACAGAAACCGTTCAGAACATTTTTTTTCCCATGAGCCTTTGCACCACTTCAGCGCAGAACAGTTCAAAGGCCCCGCCCCTCCCATACAGAAACTTAGGATCCTTAGTTATCTCTGCTTCATATGATCTGTGCACTGCATACTTATGTTGATAATTACAAACAACTAATGTGATTTAGTAATGAATATGTTTTTTAACAAAACATGAAAGAATAAGTAGTGACCACTAAAAAGTTTAATTACAACTAAATCTGTGTTAACAGTGTACATTCAGACAGACAGTATGACAGAAATGTTTTTTTATTAAACATGTTCTAGTAGAAGTATGAAATGAGAATAATGTTATTATTTGATGATTTACACCTGTGCTTTACCTGCTCTGACATGTCAAAATAAGTTGTGTGTCTGTGAAGGTGCCCTGACAGAGTGAATGGAATGGAGCAGACATTCTGTCCTGGTGAGTTGTTTTCTTCTCGTTCTACTTTCAAGAAAAGACCATTATAACACGTGTCTATGACGGGCTAAAGTGTAGTGTCACACTAACACAATAAAAAAAGACTCAAAGTCAGTGAACTGACCAACTGAACATTACCTAACATTAGCCACCATCATACTGGTTGAACTTGACCTAGTCTATATCCTTGATGTTCTACTTCCGGGATTGCCTCATTGGCGATGGATTTCACTAATTTAGGCCGGATATCCGTTGCCTTCCTCTTTCTTTGTGTTGGCATTTTAAACTCCGGTCGATTTATGAGGACTATGGTTAACCTTTCCTCAGATCTCTGCAGGGTAAATCCAGACAGCTAGCTAGACTATCTGTCCAATCTGAGCTTTCTGTTGCACGACTAAAACTACTTTTGAACGTACACAAATAAGTTCCTTCTGAGGCTATTTTGCAGAGGCACCGTGGCTCCGTCTGGCGCTTTGCACCGCCCAAGACGATTGTGATTGGTTTAAAGAAATGCCAATAAACCAGAGCACGTTTTCCTCCCAGCCCGAATGCTATGTGGACTAGCCAGACCCTCTGACCTGACCTGTCTCTCTCACACACACAGACACATACACTATGAATGCCACTGCTTCACTATCAAAGAAATAACCATGATAAAATACATTACAGGCACAATTATAAGAAAGAAAGACACGAGGAGATTGTACACTTTGTTGACATATGGAAGAAATATATGCAATTCAACGACCACTTTGTGTGTGTCAGCCAGAAAGAAAGATATGAGGTAAGGAGCCTTGTGGAGGGGTAAAAAGAGGGAAGATATGGGATTAGGGGTTGTGGAACAGTTAAACTGCTTGGCTTCGGTTTCAAATCTTGCCTGAACACCTGGGTCTGCATATTGCTTGTTGGAAGCAGCTGGGGAAATTGTTGGCCTGGAGTCCAAAACCTGGCTCTTACTTGGCTGTGCTTTCCAGTCTGCTCCTATCTCGCTGGAAAGTCCTTTTCAGCTGGTGGAAAATGAGAAAGTTCCTAGAGTCACACAATGCTCTCAAATGTCCTCACATGCAGAGTGGGGGATGTCTCAATTAAGCATTTGTGACACACTAGATGCCTTATGTAGTGTTTGAGATAGTCACACTATTACTTTCGTCAGGACCTAGTACCACAAACAAAAGGCATTGGTTGTAAGATAATTGAAATAGTAGCCCCTTAATACAGAAAAGTGCATGTTTGTGTAAATTTGGTGATCAGTAATGTATCATCGCTGTTGGGCAGAAACCTCGTATTTCCATATTTGGTCATTTGCATTTTTTTGGTCACCCGTTACATCGGTCTATAAGCTTTAAAAAAATTTAAGCGGTGACGAGGCGATTTTCATCTGACTTTGCCAAAGGTAAATAGCTCAATATAATGTCAAATTAATCTTTTTTCTTTTCCTTTAAAGAAAAAAAAGAATTGTCATTCAGCAACAGGTTGTATTTTCAGTTGTGTTTTGTGATCTCACAGGTATCTTCTGTCTGTGGGGAAAGATAAAAAGTTGGCAAAATCAACATTTAAATCCAATGTTTCCCCAGACTGAACCAGACACTGCTGTTGTCCATCTAGCAGACTCAATGTAGATTCCAGTGTAGAATAGCAGAGCGGTGCAGCACAGTCCGTGGAAATGTTAAGCTTTCATTCTAGGCAGAAAGCACACATCGGTCAGTTAAGTGGATGTATCTTTGCCTCAATTTTTGCTCCCTGGAGTTACTTTGCGTCTGTTAGAGTCCACTTTTGTCTTTCAGTTGACTTTGTATGCAATGGTTCTGCCTCGAGAATTTGCTTCGTGTTCAGAATTGAGTACTTTGTCTGTCTGCCAGGAATATATGCGCAAGAGGTACACTTCACATAAACATCATCCTGTCGAGTATACAATAGTTTACTACTACTCCAGGAGAGAGGCTATGTTACATTGTATGCACTTTAAATTGACATGCAGGCCAACAGAGGAGTGAGAAAATGACATTTCAGTCCTTCCCCCTCTAGCCCTCCTCCATGGTTAACCACCAATCAATTAGGCTATTTGCTGGGTACAGGAGAACCAGGGCCATGGATGGGGGTAGGGATTTCCATCAAACCACCTCACAAATTGGTCTCCAGCGACAGACTGGGATTAAGAGATTAAGATCCCTGTCCCAAACAGTTGCAGCCAGTAGTGACTGGGTTACTTGGGTTGGACAGATGGGATAACTGGGCGGGTCAGCGGAAGCAGGACCAGCTCAGTCTGTTGCTGCTCAAGCCATCTGGAAAAGTGGAACGGGATTCCAAAGCCTGATGATGAGGTGAAGAAAAGTGCTTTCCCCTCTGGGCCTGCCGAGTCTAGCAGTGATTTGTACCAGAGCAAATAGGCGCTTGGTGAGAGGAGCTGCTCTTTCTCTCCAAGCAGCCGTCCTGAGACTTCTTCAGCGTTTGCCATTCCTCCTCATCTCTTTCTTCACTCTGCACCATCCATCCCATTTTTCCCTTTCTATCTGGCTGCATCTGGCTTCCTCCTGAATGCTTTTCTCTTGTTTTTAAACACTTTGGATAAAGCATAAATCTTACCTTTGTGATGCTTGTCCAAGTAAGTTCTAGTGTGGCGTTTTCTCCGCCACATCGTGGTGCGCTTAGCTGTAATGGGCTCATGTAACTGCCTCCTGAGTCTGGAGGGCAGAAAACACCCAATGGTAGGCTTCTTTTAGGTGGGTAAGAATGGCAGTTGTAGTGGTTTTCTTTTCCCTCAGTGACCAAAAGGGGCAACAATTGCCAAACCAGTGTAATGATAGCCAGACAGATTCTTCTAAGAGTATGGAGAAACAAAGGGTACCTTCAATCCAAGAATGGGCTTCAATGGTTTGCTACAAACGGTTTACAAGATTACCTGAAAAAAACTGGGGAAAGCACCTTAGCTCTTTGGAAGACTCATAGGATGCCGTTTACTGGGGATAGACATATGCAATGTGCTTACGACAGTGTTATCATACATACATAATATGTTTATTTGGTTTACAGTTTGTTTTTGTTATTTTATTGTATAGAATGGCTTTTATTTCATCTTGTCTTAAATTTTGTATAGGAAGGTGGTGATGTCGAGTGGGAGGGGGGGGTAACCTGACTCCGCCAGATGGATTGCTTCGCATTTGCTCGGCATATCCATCTGGGAACTTTCTGTTGGAGAACTTTTGGGAAGGGGCGAAAATACTGGTTAGCTGATTGGATAAGCCATCTGTGTATCACCACCTATGTTGGTGATGGACGGGCCAAATCAACCAATCAGATCAACGACGCTAGCTAAGTTAGTGTAGCTAGCGTTAGTTTGGCTTCAAGGACCTTGCGGTTCTTCTAATGCCATCGTTTAACATACAATTAAGTTAGGTAACGTAGCAACGTTAACGTTTTTAAACTTACCATTTGTATGTGACATGAACCTCATCAACGACAATCCCCACCAAGTTTTCACAGTACACTTCTGAAGAAGAGCAAAAACATCTTTTCCTCCGAGAAAAGCCTCCAGTGCCTCCATTTGCTCTTCTTTCAATGAAGGAATACTTTCTAATTCGGATAAAACCTGCGCGATAGCTACGCTCATCTGATCCGTGGAAGCCGCCATGTTGTTTAGACTGAACAGCCTCACACCTAAACCCGCCTCAAAACCAACGCTGATTGGTCGGTCGTTTGGCGAACGGCTCCAAATTTTCTCTATCTCAAGATGTCAGACTGATCTGCGAGTGGAAAACTGGAGCTCGCGAGATCAGGACGGTCTCACGAGGCTAGGGGGGGAGGGGGGTTCAGATGGGGAGGTGATGTGTACATGTCGTGAGTTGTATGTTTTGTGTTAAAAATAAAATAAAAAAAATGTTAATCATAAAAAAAGGGGCAACAATGAGCCCTTTCCCATTTTCTGAAGTTTTTTTAAATAGTATTACTGGGTTTTTACAAGACAAAAGAATGTAAGGATGCTAAGTTGGTTTGGCAAATGTAAGGCTGGTTGGTTGACCACCCCACCTCTGATGAAGAGCAGCAGTCATGAGCTTTCCTAAGGCAAACTATCCGGGTATGCTTCCGTGAACACTTATTGACACAATGAGGGGCTGGAGCTCTAAAACTATGTCTTCTCATGACAAATGATAAAAATGTGCGGAACTAATTCCATCCAAATAGTGGAGGTGTTATAGCTGTGTTTTGATGTGTGCTGTGGTATCTGATACCTTAAGGTGTGAAATTTGATTGTTTTATTATGTAACGATGTGGCTTGAATTACAGTCATCTCTGGGACTTTGATATACAATAGGTGCATTAGATTTCAGTGTTGATCCATTCCATGTATATTGATACCATACTATGATAACATGATAAGAATCATTTCAGATTAAATGTGTTCTTAAACCCCTGCCGTAAAAGGAGTAATCGCCTACTCATATTCCCTGTAAGATGAGCGGCCTATTTGAAGGATCACTTTTTTTAAACTATCGACAGCATAAACAAGTTCAGGCATGTGACTGGCTGAATTTTTTTGGGGTACAAAATGTACTGTACTTGTTTTGGCCTGATGTTGAGCATTCAAAGGCTTTTTCATGGTTAGAAGCACTTTAAGAGTCCAATATCCCTATTCAAATGCAATAGTCCAGCAGAGCTTCAGCCTGTTGCGGTTGTCTTCAGCTGTTTGGGGGCCATAATGCGAGAGCTCTGGGCTCCTATCAGCCTCCCTTTGTCCTGTCCCACAGAGAGGCTCCTGTTGATGACTTATTTTGGAAACCAGAAGCATGGGCCTCTCAGCACTCAGGACAAGATGGCGAGTGACGGGGCCTGGCTGGCTGGGGCTTAAGTGTGTGAAAACTGGGAGCCTGATAACAGTTTTTGGGAACACATCCAAGAAATGACTGTTATTGTGACAGTTTTTTTTTTTTGTCTTCTTTTATTTTGTTGTGTTTTGTTTCTCTTGGTGGAACATGTTGTCATGCTCAGCGGGGGATTTCCGATGATAAAACGGGAGACTTGGTTTACTATTTAGTGCAGCCAATCACAGCGCTTCCTTTTATAAAGTTGTTACTGTTGATGACGTGCTATTGTGTTCCTGTATTAGTCTCACTTGGCTGCATGCAGATTGAGGTATTGCTTGTTACCATTGTCGATGAAAGGATGCTTGCGTGTGGCATGATGGGAAATGCTAATGTGGGTCCTAGCTGTGTACGAAACTAACTAATGCAATGCAACTGTAGTATGCAAATATAACATGCAAATGAAATGTACTTGCACGTGTGTGTGTGTGTGTGTGTCTCATTAAGAGACAAGAGTGAGAGATAAAAGAGAAATTTAAACAAATGTACAGCTCATATTCCACAGAAATCCCCTAAAAACCTACATCTGTGTAATTAGTAATTTCATAGTTCCATTTCTGTCTTTTACTAGTAGCAGATATTTTTTGAATTGGTTAAAACAATATACAAGAAGCTTAATAAGGAAGGAGCAGTTTCCCTTTTCACTCATCATTCAGGTCAATTGACCTTTTTCACAGCAGACATTTTGACTTGTCATAGTAGGAAAAGCACAGCTGAAATTGATGCACAATACCAGGACCTCTCCTAAGTGGAATGCAGCCATCATTAATGGTTTGGAATACACCTGTGCTTTTCCTACTATGACATGTCAACATGTCTGCCGTGAAAAAAGTCTACACAATGTAAGCTTCTTAGCATATTTAATATTGCTAATCAAACATGCTGTGGCACATTAGCGGCTATGTTGAAGCTACATTTTATTATTTGGCTTGTGGTTGTTGACGCCACTTGATTGGAATGAGAACAGATTACTGCATTCACTCTAGACGGTAACGTAAGATAAAGAAATACAAACTAATTATCCATGTCTTGCCAACGATGTGAAACTGAGTTTAGATGTAATTCTTTTAAATCCGCCCAAATCCCTCCAAAGACTTCTCTGCTACATAATACTTTCATGATGCAAGACCGGCAATCCTGGCAAAGGCTTTATTTTAATCAGAAAATTCTGACTCTATCTAATTAAGTTGGAGCAGGAACAGAGGTTTGTGTAACTAAACTGCCGTGAAACACTGCCAGTCGCAGCGCTGTGATGCTAATAGTTAATCACTGTAGCTGGGAAGTATTACAAGAGATCGTATCATTTTAGTAAGAGAAGCTCCTAATTAGGTCTATTTGTGAAACTTTGAGACTTATTCAAATTGAAGTGCACCTAAGTCCCAACGTTGGCTTGTCTCACTCAAAAGGCCAAACAAGGACATTTGTTTTTTTGCAATGATTGAAAGCAGCTTTGCTGGTATTGTGAGTTATGTTTTTCTATTATGACAAAGACTAATTGCTTATTATTTTAATCAACTGTCAATGGCCTGTGTTTTTAAAGGACTGGTTCTATCCATCCATCTTCGTTAAGGTGATCAGATTTCTGAGACAAAATCCGGGGACATTTTCAGCTCAGAAGCGTAAATACCTCCAAAACAGGTCATGTTTTTATCTTTGTAAACTTAAAACGGGGACACTGCCCCAGGGGCGTCACTAAACCTAGAGTTGCACTGGGGCACAAGCCCCCCTATGGGGGTCCATGGGTATGCTCCCCTGTAAGAAAATTTTGTCTTTAAATGCCTCAATCTGGTGCACTTTGAAAAGAAATTCAGACAACAAGCAGGAGGTGTTCTATGTGTGGAGTAGTAAGACATGCCTCTTTGTAATTATGACATATATAAAAAAAAAAATGATGGTAAAAAATATTCCCCAAAATTAGGCATATGATTATTTTTGAAAAGTAAGTGCTGTAGTACAACTAGCAGGAGACAAGTTATAATTGAGGTAAGTTTGGAGACACTACCTTATTTAATCATTAAATTAATAAATATTTTTGTTGTATCTCTTTTCGGTGTTGTAGTTTGTAGACCGTCCCTAAGCACTCGTCTTACTACTGTCTCACCGCCGGCTGCTCGTAGAGACCAATGTTATTTCTCCAGGTTGGAGGACGGCTCGTTTTGATGAAAATGAGTTTGTAGCTCGTTGTTTACCTTACTATGGTAGGAAAGATGCGTCGTTTGAGTTTGTAGCTCGTTGTTTACCTTACTATGGTAGGAAAGATGCGTCGTTTGGGATTTAATAACATTTCGCTGCAGAGTAATTGATCCCTGAAGTTCGAATCTATGAATATCTTTCTAATTTTACCGAAGTTGAGTCCTGAGCAGCGCTTGCTCTGGCTGTCTTGAGCCTGCGTGTGTAGGTGTGCGACTATACATTTGGTCAATGTTTTCTTTCTTTCATTCCAATTTCGGGTCTGTCAGTCACAGTGAAAACCGGGGACATTTCCGGGGACAGCTCCAGCCGGGGACAGGTCACCGAAACCGGGGACTGTCCCCGGAAACCGGGGACGTCTGGTCACCCTAATCTTCGTCCGCTTGAATGGACTCTGGTTCTAATTTGTAAAATTAAAATACTCTAATAAGACCAATAACTCTTTCAGTGCAGATTGGAAGAGTTAAAGTGATCGTTCCTCCTGTCCATTCGGTAAAACAATCCCCTTTTAACATGACTGCACTGAAAAAGCTGATTTTTATGTTCCGTGTCCAAGTGGATGCGATGGTCTGATGATTAACAGAAACTTTATCATCTGCACATGTTCAGGGGTCTGTGTACACCACTATTTGTCACGGTTTGCAATATCAAAAGGAAGACCCAAAAGGAAGATACACTAGGAAGATACAACACTGAAACAAGAGAACACCAGGGGTACGTCCCACGTCGTTAAATTGCATTTACGTTTCCTTCACTTGCTGCCCTTCCTCGTGTCTTAGTAGTACATGGGAAAGACGCAAGGACGGAGGAAACAAGGAAATGTGTTTTTAGAAGGGATGAGACGTCCTTTCCTCTGAAGCGTCACATGAATTCGTCAGCTGTATGGGCGGGGTTAGCAACAGCTTTCAGCTGCACGGCTTCTGGGAAGGCTGCTCTCGTGTATCCTCGCTCATAGTTCCTCAGAGATCCCTCCTCGCTCCTAGATCCTCGCTCCTTGGGGCAGGAATAAAAGCTTTGAGACGGGCCTTCATGAAGGAGGGCCAGAACAACTTCCAGTTCAACCAAGGAGCGAGGAGCAGGGGCGTCGGACTAGGTGGGGGGGTTATTGGGCTGGGGGGGAAGGGGACTGAGTACCCAGGGCCCTCATGTGAGGAGGGCCCAAAAATATGCTAGAATGAATAGCTGTGGATACCGAGGGGGCCCATAGAGAGAGTTGAGGTGCTATATAAATACTGTAAAAAAATATATCAAAACTCTCAATCCACAGAAAAATGCACAGAAACTGTGCCTTTAAACAAGCTGTCAGGACTTCTGCACGGTTGTGATTGTTGGTTGTCACAACTCTACTATATATAGGTAGAAAGTGCAGCTAAAGTGCGGTTACAGTCATTACCCGACTGCAACGACAGTGCAGATGTAACAGGCCCCAGGCGTGAGGCCTGTGGTCAGATTAAAATGTCGTTCTGAAAAGAACAGGAAAATGATGAGACCGGCAACAGGTATTGCGTTTCCTTCTCTCGCTTCTGCCAGACTTTATTTTACACATAAACATGTACTTTAAATATGTTCTCAATTTCACATTCCTTCTCATAAGAACATCATCAAATTACCATCATCACTACGTGAGACATTACACAAGCAAAAGTTAACTCTATACATCTTAACAGTATTTCAAACACACACTTGCTTAAACAGCATTTAACATGACAGGGCTTTGCGAAATAAAATCACAAAAGGGCCTCAAAATAGGACAATATACCCGACGTGACACACACGTTCTGTAAGTGAAGCTAGCTTGCTCGGCTTTAGCTGTAGCATTCCAACCACGTTACTCTGTTCATCTAAATACCTTCTAACTACAATCTTCATCCAGTATAAAACACGGAAAAGCATTCATACTGGGTACTGACATTATTTTGACCACATATGTGTGTTTTTTGCTAGCGACTAACCTGAAAAGAACAGGAAAATGATGAGACTGGCAACAGGTATTGCGTTTCCTTCTCTCGCTTCTGCCAGACTAAAGACGAGAGTCGGCTACAGCCACAATATGCCGTCTCGCTGGGAGGCGAGGCCCCCTTGTGGTGGAAATTTGGAATACAGCTTACACAATGAATTTACACCAAATGAAAGAAATTAGACCCTTATGAAGCAATATACATATGCCAACTATTCAAACTATACATTATTAAACCACATAATGTGACCACACATTGCTGGGCGTCACACAGAGACTCAGAGAGCGCAGATGCGGAAGACACAGAAACACTGACTAATCAGAGCAGACTGGGCTTTTTCAGGAGGGGGGGCTTAAAGAGACAGATGCTAAACGCTAAACGGAGCGTTTAATACAAGTATATTCAGACAGACGGTAAGACAGTACTCAACATTCAGAACGTTAATAAAATCTAATCTAAAACAAAATGTCCAATGTAAAGATTAAGTGGAGTATTGGCATCCTGAGCAGAGAGTGAAGTCACACTCCCCCTGTGTGTGTTGCAATCCAAGCTTCTCTGTTCTTTGTTTTGGTAGCAGGTCAGGCCGCACGTGCGTGTGAGTGCCTTTGTGCGTCGGTGCCAGACGCCAAAGCGCTGGTATTATACGAGTTGAACGGTCTGTGAGAGCCATGTAGAGGCAATCTCAGCCCACTTTTTTCAGTATTTCGAGTACAGCCCCTTTAAAGCATGTACAAATGGTATAGTAGAAACCCATAATCAAAATTTGAACCTGAAAATTAGCATAGTATGGGACCTTTAAGAAGTAGGGAACGAAATCTACAATCTTCCTTCTACTAAAAATGTATTCCACAGTTCCACTTAAGCTAATATAAGGCTTCAGCAGGAGAATCAAATCCCTCCCTGGACAGCCTTGCAGAGTCACGGCTGAGTGATACTTCCTGGTAGTCACATGCAGGTTTGTTGCCAGAAACAAAAGAACATCCGTGTTGTGTCAAAATCTGTTTCCCCATTGATTGTGATTTACCTTGACAAAACCTTACAAACCCCTACAAATTAACTTTGTTATGCATAACCTTGACAGAACCTAAGACCTAACCCCAGAGCTATAGGAAACATATGGGGAAACACTATTCAAAGGGGAAACTGGCTTCGACATGAGACCGGCAATAAAGCCTTATAACAGCTATAGCTGACCTGTTGAATGCATTTTTGCACAGAAGGAAGGAAGGAAGGAAGTTAGGACCATTCATGTTTTTTTACAAGCACATTGACAATGGTCATAAGAAAGGTGAATTGGAACGCACTTAATGTTGTGAGCTTATAACAACATACTATACTTTGCTATACTGTACTAAACAGTATTTTTGTCACCTTAGTAGTGGAGAAATTGGTGTCCCAGTTCAGACCAAAGATTTGCGACAAGACAAATTGAAACTTGAAACTACTTGCAATGCACTGGTCTTTCTGAAACCTGCCAGTTTACACCGATGCACAAGACGAGACTGTAACAGACAGAATTACAACTACAATGCTTAGTAGTGCCACATGGTGGTGCCTCCCTCTGTTATTATTGTGATGTACTAGACTGCCAACACATTCTCACTCCCAGTGCGTCAAAAAGTGACGCTTGGTCAGGTGCCTTTGGCGTTTGTTACTGAGTCTCCTTTAGCGTCTCAGTCAGACGCAGCCCTTTGGCGTCATATTTAGATGCGTTTGATCGGGACTCTTGGCGTCACTTCTCGACGCTCTGGGTCGGGACGTACATTTAACAGATACAAGACAGTTAGGTTTAAGAAAAGATTGTGGGTGGGGGGGCACAAGAACGGGACACGAACCCCGGTCTCTTGGGTGACAGTCCTGTGTTGTTTGACTCATCCACCACCCCAACCTACGTCCTTATGTGGATTTTCGGTCTTTCATACTACTCGCTACCGTTGTAGCTGTTAATACTACGTCATCTTACAGCGTTGCGGTCGAGCTACTGCTATGCCCGGTGCGTCCCATACAGACGCTAAAGGGTGATTTTTTTGCTGAGAGACACTTACGAGGCGTCCCTATTTAACGAGTTGGGAGTGAGAACGGGTTGAGAGTGCAGACGTGACGCTGCAGGCTTCTCTGCTCGGACCAACACACTCAAAAAAGACTTCACTAATGAGTTGGTGCAGGTTATGATGTTCTACTGCTACACCCAGGGTGCGATTTGTGAAAAAAAAAAAAAGAGTAGGGATGTTTTTTGATCATGCACAACAAAGCAAAACATGCAAGAATTAAATCTTAATCTAAATTACTCGGCCAGTCATGCCAAAACATTTTTTTAAGCACTTCAATATTCAATGGAAAATAATATCAAAATGAAATAGCACTTTCACCCAGGAAACGCTCGTTTGTTCCTCGGGAGTGTTTCAAACCAAAACTAGGTATTTTGGTGCCTAGACTTAGCTGTCGTCACTTCAAGACACTCGCTTTTTCTCGGCTAAACACAACTACCAACTGCCGCTCAGATTTTATCATTCTATCGCACTATAAACTGCTCACACAGCATTTTACTGTGTAGAACATTCTTCTATTTTAGGTATATAATGATCTATTGGTGAAGTAGCATTGATCACTTTGAGGGGGGGGGATACATTTTGTCCCCACCGGGGATAAAAATAATTTAGCAGAGGCAGGGATATGTAGACCAGAAAGGGGGAAATCCCACGCATCCCCCTCGGCAAATCGCACCCTGGCTACACCATTCACGTTTCAAGACGGTGTATCGTATCCATAGCAACGACTATCTTTACTTCCATTCTAACTTCCGGTTTTTCAGGCTTTTTTAAAGCTGGATATCATTTGTAGCGTCTTAAATGAAATGAATTAGTAAAATAAGGCATTTCTAGTAGTGATGAAACTAAAGCTTTTTTTCTCTGACTGCTCTGTTCTCGCTAACGCTGCTCCCTCTCTTCATTCACTCTCTAGCTCGCTTGACCACCGCTGCTCTCTCTCCATCTGTCTTTTCCTCACACACGCGCATGCTTGTTGAGCCTCGTCTAAAACCATTTCAACCAGCTGACAGTTTGTTTCGCTATGAGCTGATTGGCTCTTAAAACAGGTGACGTGCCTTACGTTCTAAAGGCAGCCAGTGGCGACTTGAGAGGCTGAGTCGCAGGTGACACAATCCGCTGGCTTGAGTCGAGCTGAGACGGGACATTTCACACCGCCGCAACTTTTCCCTGAAATGAAAAGATCTTGGGTGGGGTTATGAAATGTACATTTCAGTGAGCACAAGAACGGGACACGAATGCCGGTCCAAAACGGTTTTGTCTGGTCGTGAATCTTTGGTGTGAACTGGATCTAAAACAGTCAAAAGATATTGGTAAACATGAACAACTCTCTCCCAAATCCCAAAACTAGTGCTCAAACTTAAATTTGTGATGTCATCAGGTATAAAGTCTGCAACTGCTCCATAGACAATGAATTGATAAATATGTTATAAATGACAGTGAGAGCACCTAGGGGAATATTCTTAGTATATGGGACCATGTTCTGTTTCAGAACTGAGAACACTACAACAGAATAAAGCTCATCTGGGTATAAAAAAAGAAAACAAAAACTAGTCTTCCATTTATTGTTTATGGAGCAGCTCCAGATTTTATACTTGATGACATCACAAGTTTGAGACTTACTTCTCTGTTTTCTGGCTTTGAGAGAGAGAATAGCTCATGTCCCCAAATATTGATTGACCTTTCCTAAACCATGGAACAGCACATTAGAATTTTTAAAGTTAAAGTTCCCCTTTAAATTCCTTCAGAGTACGCTAATCTTCCATTAGAGCTTCTGTCTACAAATATGGTTTAAAGTGTTCATATTATGCTTTTTGGCTTTTTCCCTTTACTGTGTTATATATCTTTTTGTGCACGTTATAGGTTTACAAAGTGAAAAAGCCCAAAGTCCACCCCAAAGGGACTTACCATCTCCAACAGAAAACACTGTTCACTAACTGCTCCAAACAGCTCTATTGTAGTCCAGCCTTTACTTCAGAGACAAACGTGGTCACTTTGTAACACACGTTATAATGCTCGCTTAGCTGCTAGCATGGCACTCCCTCATACTCTGCTTCTGACTGGCTAGTAGTCCTTACATAGCTACTGCGCATGTGTGACTCCCAACAAAGATGGTACAGAAGTGAGATGTCTCACTCTGTAGCTAAAACAGAGAGCTCAACACACAGGGTGAAAAGAGGAGCTGCAGTACAAAATATGGTGTTTTTTGAAAGTTAAACCATGTAAACCTATTCTGGTACAACCTCTAAATACAATTATGAACCTGAAAATGAGCATAATATGAGGACTTTAAGTAAAATATGGGAATGACAACGTTTAAGGAAGTGTATCTCATAAACTGAGCCCAATATCCTGCTAAGATAATTCTGTCTTTGTGATATAAAAAAAGTCAAACTTTCAGTAGATGCTACACAGCTACAGTATGCATTCTTTATCCTTGTATTCCTTTTCTGTAAGTCATAATGTAACTATATAGTGCAGGAGTCAAAATAAAGTTTCAGCAAAGTGCAAAAAGTCTATAAAGTGCAACAAAAATATGTCAGTGCTATACTAAACAGTTCACTGGGGACAATTAAATGATATCTATACACATATGTCTAGCGTCACTGAAATTCTCAACAGATGCACATTTAAGGGAATACTTTTGATATCTAGCGTGAAGTCCCGTCCATCACAGGGATTCGTTTCCATGGTATTATCACCCAGCTGCTCGTTTCATCACTACAACAGCCCTGGATGAGGCTTTAATCAACCTTCCACTCCTCATTCCGATACGTTCATCTGCCAGAGAAAAGTCAAACCAATTGCTATGTGACTCTTCGGAGACTTGTTCATTTTATGTTTTGACGGAAAGGAACCAGGTTGTTGTCAAGACATTTCAGCTTCTGCAAAAGTAATTCAAACACAGGGTTACATGCGGGGCGTCAGATATCCCCCAGCAACCCCTTGACAAAATACATAGTGGAAAAGGAAATACATATTGTAATGCCAGATTAATACCTTGTTATGATTAGCTAGTCAATTATCAACACAAACAGCCAGCGACTCCTGAATGGGAGTTGGTGCCACAGTGGCCTCCTGCTTAGCGGAGGCTGCTTCCTCTGCTTCTATAGCAACCAGTAAGCAAAGCTATCTCTCATTTCAGAGTTCCATTGTTTTCTTTCCCCTTTTAATCGAGAGACCTTGTGTGCCCTGCTCAACATGTTTTAAAATAACACTTTCAATGCCAGGTGAATTATGAAGCAGTTATTTGTCTTCCCTGTCTGCATTGCTAAAGTTAAACTGCAAACCACAGCAGTGGACTTCAAATACCATCATGCATGTGCGTATTCAATTACTATACATCGAACCATTCCCCTTCCTTAATTGAATCATACGTCGTGATCTCAGATACTTTTTCGCCTTCTGGGAACGCTGCTCTCGTGTATCCTCGCTCATAGCTCCTCAGAGATCCCTCCTCGCTCCTAGATCCTCGCTCCTCGGGGCAGGAATAAAAGCTTTGAGACGGCCTTCACGAAGAAGGGCCAGAACAACTTCCAGTTCAAGTGCCTAATTCTGTTTCTCTGCTCAGCTGTTGGAAGGAAAGTTGGAATGGAAACCACCTGTGTTTGTCTGACATTCCTTTTGCTCAACGATGCACTGTGCGGTTGCTTTGTGACCTGATTGCCTCGCGCTGTAAAAGATTATTTTGTCTGTTTATGAAATTGTTAAACAGCCGCTCACACCGCTCGTTTCCCAGTGATGTAAGCATCTCCCTCGTCTCCGCTCATCAAGGTACCTGCAGCTTCCTGCCTAACAGGGCGAGAGAAGATCTGTTGCACATATGTACGCTCTGAACATGTAACTCGTGTCCACTTGACAATTAGCAAGGAAAATATTTTTTTGAAAATTACTGATTGTTTATTTTAAGGTGTCACAAGTCATAGACCACATCATTTGAGCCACATCTCATCTCATACACACAAGGAGCGTAAATAAACCACAATGTCAATTTATTTTAATTTGTTTTTATTTTTCCCTATAAGCTGAGAAGAATATAAAAGGTGGATGTAATCATCCAAAAGGGAAAAAATTAATAAAATTGAGCAGCACTAAGCTAAGATTTATGACATGCATGTCCTGACCCACATTAAAAACCCGGTCAGTTGGATTCCAAATCTTTGAGTGCTGTGCAACTAAGAGACCTTGCTCCGAGGACCTCGGGGGCCTAATGACATTACAAAGGATCAACAATTCACTAATATAAGGTGGTGCCAAGTTGTGTAAAGCCTGTTAGGTAATGAGAAGGATTCTAAGTTCACTGCTGAAACTGATTGGAGGCCAGAGCAGTGAAGCCAGGACAGGAGTGAAATGGGATTGCTGTGGAGTCTTGGTAATCTCACTGTGGAAATTTGGAGTTGAGCTACAACTTTTTCACTTCACAGCAAGAATACAGATTTTCAACAGTTAAGAGAAAGAAAAAAAGCATGGATTTTTAGGCAATAGGTGTATTGTTTTGCCACACTAAGCGCAGTAGCTCTAGGAATGACAATGACTATGTTTACATGCACACTAATATTCCACTATTATTCCAAATATGACAATATTCTGAATTTGATACAGCAAGGGCGCGGGAAGGGGGGTGCTGAGGGTGCTGCAGCACCCCGTGCTGGCAGGAGCTGGATTTTTTGTTTTGTTATTATTATTATTTTTGTAATAATTACTAATTCGCTGTCTGACATTATTTATATTTTTGTATATCAAATAATGAGGCAAATAGCAAAAAATGGTTATGGATAGGTTCGAATATAGCCTACTAAAAATGAACTGTTGTAGCTGCTATAGAGGTTAAAGTGAAAGTGAGTCAAGTGACGTGACTCGCTGAGAAGCGAGCAGGCTGAGGCTAGTTCACTGGAACTTTAGTTGTAGAAAACAATATGTCGCAGAAAAGGATACAAGATTTTTTTCTTCCGGCATAGTCTGTAGATGTTACAGTTGATGTTTCCTGGTCCACCGCCGAGGCAAACTCGGACAGCTGAAGAGCCTGAGTCTGAAATAACATTAGCAAGCAACTCGGCTAACGTTAGCAGCACCATCACAGCATCTAACGTTAACTTTACAGAAGGATTCGAAAAGCCCTGTCAGCCAAGCAACTTCAGTTATCCTGGAAGGAGGTTCAGGACAGAAACTTTTCAGCCAGGCTGGTACTCAAAGTGGCAATGGCTACATTATGTTTCTGACTATGTGCTGTGCTTGTGTGCTGCAAAGCTAAAGAGAAGGGGTTCCGTCATGCCGAGGGAAAGAGTTGTTTTACCAGTGGAGGGTTCACGAACTGGCACAAAGCTACAAGCAAATTTTCCCAACATGATTGCTCTGACCTGCACCTGGAGTCAGTGAGAATCAAGGTTATTATAGTTTTGCATTTTTCATTAGTTTTTATTTTTATTTCGTTTTGACTTTTTGTTTTCAAATTCAGTTTAGTTTTAATTAGTTTTTAAAGCGGGTTTGCTAGTTTAGTTTAGTTTTTATTTTTTGAAAATGCTTAGTTTTAGTTTAGTTTTTATTAGTTTTAGTCTTTTTTTGTAATATGGGTTATTTGTCGGGGGATTCAAAAAGGTCAAAAAAAGTATTGTGTAATAATAACTCAACAAAAACATCATACAATTTTAGAAAAATGTATTCACAATGTATTCAACAATAACACCAGTACATAAAATGTAGGCTACATATGGTCATAAATATGTAAACAGTCTATACAAGACGCAGTATGTGCAAAATGTGTAAGTGACGTGTTCCAGGAAAAAAACCTAAATAGCCAACAGACTAAAGAAGACATACATGAACAGGTGTTTTGAACTTTGGTTCGGGTAAAGTGGCGAACTTTTTGAAGTCAATTGAGTCACACAGTTGTTTAGACATCCCAGTATCAATACACATATTAACCCACGCTTCCTCCCGGTGTTCCTGCGTATGTACTAACCAGCAGCTGTCAGGTCGCCGGTGAAAGCCCTCCTGTAGTGTTCTCTGTCCTGCTGTTGTCTCTGTCATGCTGCCTGGCCCTGTACCTATACATCCATGTCCGTAACGTTACCGGGGTTAGCTTCTGTTTCGGGGAAAGGGGGCTTTGCGTTCTTCTTTACCTTGTTAAGGTAAGCTAGGTTAGCATCCTAGCTTGTGTGCGCATCTCAAATGTACTTTCAAATTCGTGGGATTTTTCCCTGTAATAAATTGTCCACATATTTTACCACCTTCCACTGCAAGGCGCTTTTATCTGACACAGTCATAATCAAATAGGACTGCCGCTTTCTTCCGACTTTTGGTACCGCCATGATGCCAGGCGAGAGGCACGGAGCCACGGACATGTTGTGTTCAATTTGACGTGGAATGTCGGAATTTCTGGGTTCCCAGTCGGAAACTATACGTGTCTACGGGAAATGTCATGGTCGGAGAGATATAACATTATTTGCTCTATAAAAGATCAACAAAGACAAAAACTAAGGACATTTACTCTGTAAGTGACCATAGTTTAAGAGACTTTTATTTTGAAATCACACGGAACAGGAGGAAGCTGCAAAAAAAATCAGATTGCAGCGCGCAGCAAACCTTGCTAGACGAGAGCCATATTTTTTGCTCTCTTGCATAAAACATACACCACCTACACCTATACAGCATGTAAACTCAACATGTCCTCGCTTCGGATTACTTTTTGAACGTATATGCTTGTGTTAAGTCTGTTGGTGAACTACCTGCAAGGGGCTAATGGACAGCTAAGTAGACTGCTAGCTTTGCACCCTTGGGAAGTGGAGCGAGGTATGAAGTCCTTAAGTGACATTTATTCAACATGTTCAGTTATTCAAGTTAACTTGTAATGCAGTGTGTTAAATGATACCTGCAATGTTTCTTGGGTTATGAGTTTGTTAATACGGGTCAGCAACTTGTGAATTTAATGTGAACATTGGCTTTATTGTAGCCTATTGTATTTATCATTTGAGCATCTAGTTAATATTTTGCATAAACCCATGCACTTTATTTGTAATTTATTTACTTGCTCCTATTTGTATCATATCCTTTTAGTTTCACGGTGCTGGAAGAGCGGCAATAAACGTTATTGCACCCGTTTTCGAGACTTCTCTTCATTTCGGTTCCAAGGGCTGCTACATACTCGATAATTTTATTTTATTTTACTTAGTTTTGCAAACAGACATTACAGTTTAGTTTAGTTATCGTTTTTTTGTAATGCCTCGTTTTTATTTTTATTTCAGTTAACGAATGTTTTTTCCCACCTAGTTTTCGTTATTTTGTTCGTTTTCGTTAACGATTATAACCTTGGTGAGAATGCTGGCATCTCTCGACCAAAAACCTATATCAGCAATGATATCTGAAAATGTAGGAAAAGAACAGAAAGTCGCGAGGACTGTATTGGAACTGGCGAGTGGCGAGTCCTTATGCATAATTGTGGAACAGTGGAATTTGTGGCTACCCAGGACCATACACTGCACTAAAATGACATATTTAGCTGTCAAAATCCGAAACATTTCCTCGGGGGAGAAATAGTCAGACATCCATTATTTTGTTATTCAGCACCCCTGGTCAAAAATAGGCTCCCGTGTGCCTGTGATACAGGGCATGTAAACAGCACGTTCCGTTTGGATATTCTAAGTAAGGCGTTTTTACGAATTAAGCATTATTTCCGATTAAGACAAGACAGGACAACAAGAAGCCAGCGGTGGAGAAAGAGAAAAATACTGATCTTTGATGTAAATTTTTCAGCTAAAATCTAACAGTATCTCACTGTTTTAATGTTATACAGGATCATACTGTAAATGGCAATGCATTCTGGGAGAAAACAAATAATATTACAGCACTATCTGCGAATGTTACAGATCACAGGTGTTTACTGTTAATACCAATGCATCTTGGGAAAATAAAGATATACTGCAACCAGTATATTACTGTAAATTCAAATAATACAGTAAGAAACTGTCTATTTACAGTAAAATACCTTAACATTTAAGTATATTGCCAGTATATTACTGTAAATTTATGGTGAAAAGTTTTAGTGTGGGGGAACTGCCGATCCTGCTTTTGATTTTGATAAGTGAAATAGAAAGCTCTTTTCAATCGATTTTTAATCAAATGTAGTGTGTATTTTGTATATTTAGAAAAATAGTAAATAATCTATATAATACTTTTCTAAATATACAAAAAAAAACTATGTAAAAAAGGGCAATGCAACATGACCAGTTCCAGGAAATGTGTGAACTTGTCATGTAGAAATGTTTATTCCAACACAGTTTTGTAACTTCTAATTAGTGATCTTAAAAATAATTTTATTTAAAAATACATACATTTAAATACTTAAAAAAATGCTATTGTTTAAGTCTAATTCACAGACTTACAGTAGGCCTACTATATTGTCCAGTTTACCCAGGGTAGTCTACCTACTGGTCAGCTGTGGAGGCAGACATAGGATGAAGCCCAGTCTTAGCCCAGCCGCGTTTACACTGTGCTTGGTTTACATACACTGTGCTGGGTTTACCGGTGGAAGATATCACTGGAAGTAACTTTATATGCCAAACACATCTGAAGGGCAGAGTGTCTTTGGTCAATCACTGTTTGTTTAAATTACAATTTCCACATACAAATTGGAGAATCTCTTTCCCATCATGGATGGCAGAACATGCAGCCTGTTGATTAGTTTTCAAGGTAATAAGCCGGATGTGTAATTATACCATTATGTTGTTTATATGATGACTTAAACACACTTAACAAAGCTCTGTGGACTTGATGTGATTAACCACAGGATAAAAGTTTTTTTTTTTATTCAGTTTGCCGCCCCTTTCACTTTTTTAATGTTACTTGATGACTCGTTTACAATTTGCCTTTTATGGCCATCGTTAGCTTATGCAACACTTTTATTGTTGGAAGGCAGTTGAGGAATTGTGAATCCTAAAATGTTGGGAAGAGACATTTGGCATTTTACAGCTGCAGCACTTTCTAAGGGTTAACAATAATGACAAACTTTTCTTTCAGTCGAACAGGAGGGACAAACAATCAGAGCATAACTCAAGTAACTTGATGTCAAACTCTCAAGGCATTCCCAAAATGAGCTAAAGTAATGGGGTGGTTTTGCTACTCAATCTAGCAAGTGAATGACATCTGAAATGAGAAACAGCAGGTGCTATTTCCAACTAGGAAGGACAGAAGCAAGGCCTTTGTTGCACCCCGTCTGATGGCCATCGGCACAACAAGGCAGCTGGAAAGATTTCAAAGGGGACTGTATCAGAGCCCTGCTAGTTTCGTGTTCTCCCATCATCCTTTGTGAATGTTCTGACCACGCCTGCTGGAGAGAGGCTATACTGAAGCTGCTTCATTGAACTGCTGTTTCAGATCTATTTATTAGATTCTATTATATTACACACTCAGTTCAGTTGATGCCCCAATTAAGAGCAATGCAAATAAAGTCATATGGTTTTTCAAACACACTGTGTTTTAATTGGCTTTGCTAATATATTTGATTATATATTTAAAGCTACATTGTGTAAGAATTTCTCCCATCTAGCGGTGAAATTGTATATGACAACCAACTGAATATTACTTTCTAGCCCCTCCCATTCCGAGCACGTTTTAACTCCTACGCTAGCCGTATTATTCCAAGAAGTACGACTTCGTCCGTGAGTCGATTCGTCGTTCCTTCCAGTGTAATAATAGTTTTATGTTATTTTGGTACCATTTTGGCTATCAGGTTCCCAAACATAGGCAAGCTAATGTTAGTAAAGTATCAGTACTATCGTTATTCTGTATATTGTACGAGATTAATAGTGTAAGGCAATGTTTACAGCGTAGGAGAGAAGCAACGGAGGTTTGTGTTTTTAATATATTTCTCTGAGCAGTATGAACAATGTCAGTGAAACCGAAATTAGCTCTTAGTGTCTCCATCGTTTACACGCAGCTGTTCTAGCTGTAGCTAGTCTGTGTTACATCTGCACATGACGTAAGTTGTCTGCCAGGGAAATAACGACACACATGATTACGTTTATGTTACAAGGTAGACAATCCTTTTTCATCATTGACGCGAGGAAAAGTATCCTAGACGTTGTTCTAGCGTTATGCACAACCATGCTATAGTTAGCCAAGCAAGTAGCAACAATAAAACTTTGAATTTACACAAATAGGCAGAATTACCTTTTGAGAAGAAAGCAGGCAACTTCAGCATCCCTTTTAAAATCATTGCTCCTTATGAGCTCTTTCCATCTTGGAAAAGCCACTCCAATATTAACTTTGGTCTTGTTGCTTTGCCTGTCGCGTTTTAATTCTTTTTTTAACTTCCTTGGCGACTCTGTTACATGTCCTAGAGAATAGGCGTGATCCTCCATCTTCAACAGGCTTTCAAATCTGCCGGCAGTCGTGAGTAAGCTTCTCCCCCTCTCTCCCTGGCATTCGTCACCGTGCCACTGAGTGTACAAGGGTGAAAGGCGGAGGTATGTCCCTCTTTGGCTAATGTATTTTAAAGATGGAGGCGCAACGTTGCGGCCGTCATTCGAGCGACTCGCTCGTATGTATTCTGAATGATTCTGAATGGCAGATTCTACGCTTACGAGAATATTTGATTAGTTTGTGGAAGTAATTACACATGAATGAGCACATATTTGTGAAAGAACAAATGGGTTTTTGCTAAGAATCAACTCAAAAAATTACACAATGGACAAGGTCACGTGACCAGTAACCGCAATGGACGCAGAAAGCTAGAGCTCCCTACCCACCTCCGCATTTCATTGAAAAACCAGGTCTTTTTCTTCAACGCCAAATCTTTTCTGTTATCGCAATGACTCAGTGAAACGCTTGCAGGCACGGAAAAGCAGGTCTCGTTGTCGTCTAAACTGTCTACTCGGACTGAGAAATTTGCTAACATGGCGGCAGCTAGCAGAGAGGTGGCTAACGCAGCAACTGATGCTAGCGCAGTCTCAAACATGGAGGACTTTATGATCAGGTCTTGGAAAAGCAACAAAGTGTCCTTGAATCAGTGATCTACAATGCAGTGAAGAGAGTGCTAACGGAAATGAATGCCTCGCCACAACATATCGGGGCAGAGCCTGAGATGCAGGAAATTACGGTACGTGATCCGATGCAACCGCAACCGGACTGCGGCACCTTCACGATCCAACCTTGGGAGCTTGAAGAGTCACAGCACAAGCTACATGTTAAAGGCACCTCAAACCCGTTTATCTGCCCGGCCACCCTGAGAACAACCCAGGGAGGGAGAGAGTTCACCTCCACTACAGCCACAGATGCAGGCATTTTCTATCGGGAGTTGGATATGGAAGACAACGCAACACCCACACGAGCCGCTCCGCACCACGGCCTGCTGCCGACAACGGAACCAGAAGATGGCGGGGGAACTACGCAGCTGGTGCTGGAGCCAACGGCGAAGCAGAGGCTGGCGGACCCAGTGGCTGTGGACTGTGGACTAGCAGTATCTGGGCTACTGTACCAGGTTTGACTTGAGGACGCTGTACGTAAGTTTTGGAGCCAAGTTTTGAAGGAACATTTAACCAGACTGTAAAGAACATAATGAATGCTGGCTATTCAGTTTAAAGTCTATGTTTAGTTGACACTTAACCAGGCTGAAAAGAGCATGACAAATGCTGAGGACACTATATGTAAGTTTTGGAGCCAAACTTTAAAGGGACACTGTATGTGGATATGCATGTCTTAAAAATGTGTTTAACCTAAATGTAAGGAATGCCCTATGACTGCACTGGTGGAGCGGTCTATGTGTCTGTCCTTGTCTTATGTGTGTATTTTGTTATTTTACATGAGTTGTGTCATGAAATGATAATGTATGTTTAGTTTTTGTCTTACGATTTTTATTTTTTATTGTTTATGATGTTATGTGTATTTATTATTGCATTGCCACATTTTCAAGTGAGTTGTAAGGACCTCAGGAAGAATAGCACCTGCAATGCAGCTAATGAGGATCCTAAATAAACAAACAAACAAAACAAACCCTTTGCTTGTAAGCAGTGGAGCGACAGAGATATTTATACTTTAGACTAGCTATTCAATGAGAAAGGTATGTTGAGTTTTGAAGACCTGAGAGCTAGTTTTGAGGTCCCCAGGACATCTTTCTACCTTTATCTTCGCTTAAGATCAGCCCTAAAATGTTATGGAGGGCCATGGGGAAACAGTCTTGAGGCGTACCCAGTCATTAAATGGTTTGTTGATTTTCCTGTGAGAGGATTAGTGTCCAAGATTTATGCTGAACTAATGCAAGTATCCATAGGAGAACTCCCAATAGTAAAGAAATGGGAGCGAGAGCTGAGCCCAGAGGGGAACGTAATTAATTGGTAGACAGTTTGGGACGTTTTCCACTGTTCCAAGAACCCAAACCACCAGTGTATCCACTTCAACATATGTCATAGGACATATTGGACTCCCCAGAAGAGATACGTCTCTAAAGTCATTCCAACTCCCTATTGCACGTTCTGTCAACCTGAACAAACTGGAACTTTTCTGCATATGGTCTGGGAGTGTGAACAGGTGCATGAGTTCTGGAATAAAAGAACATCAATAATATCTGATGTGATAGGATGTTGATGACCTGATTGTTTTGTTACTTAACGATTACTCTAAATTACACCTGTTTTTGAGACAGAGAAAAATTTGGCTAGCCGGCTAAACTGCAACCAAGAAAATGACAGCTCAATGCTGGCTCCCCCCCACTCGCTTTGTATAAAACAGTGGTTGGCGTATTTTATAGACATCATTATGCTTGAGTTCTCTACAGCAAGGATTAACAAAGCCAAATCATCAAATATCAACAGCACAAATATCAGACCTAATGACCTCAGCGTCACAAGAACTAGAGGAGAGTGACTAGGCAAGGTGTGATTTCTGTTTGTTTATTTGTTTTATTTTCCTCGAGACCGCAGAGGGTGGGGCAGGGTAAGGGTTTTTGTTCTTGTTCAGTTTGTGTTTCTCTGCTCTGTATGTCTGCATATAAAAAATGAAAAATTAAAATTGATATAAAAAAATTAAAATTTAAAAAAAATTTAAAAAACTGTTTTCTTTTTTACACTGTTTTCTATATGTATATTTTATGTTCTACAGTAAGTATTTTATGTCATTTGAGCCTGGCCCTTTAAAAGATAAATTTCTGTCACTCGGGGTAGTATGACGACACATGTGTACTTTATCTACCAAAAGTAGAAATAATAAATGCAGAAAAATGGCCAATATGAGTGTTAACAAGCGTATCATGTTGTTGTTATGTAAAATCTTACTTTGTAAAGTAAGTGACTGTAACTGTCAAATGTATGCAGTGGAGTAAAAAGAAAAATATATCTCTCTGAATTGTGGTGATGTATACAGTAAGTGGGGCGTAATACTCGTGAAAAGTAAAAATACCTGACATTTGTACTAAAGTCCAATACCTAAAGTAAATACACTTACAATTTCAGACTATTCCACCACTGAACTGAGAGAAATCAACAGTACTTACATACAGTATGTTCCGTCATTTCAGTGGGATGCTGTAAAAACAAAGTTAAATATGTAACATACTGTAGACGTCTGAAGAGCTGGAACTTCTTCGGCCTATCAGCCAGATGGCTGACCTTCATTTGAACTGAAGTATACCACCCCAGGAAGCCTGAACACAGCTGAGAAAAAAAGAAAGATGAAAATCGAGAGAGAATTAGCATGACGCTATGTTGTCAGTCTGATCTGTATGATCAGTATGATCCAAAGGTCTGCAGAGCTTTGATCGGAGGATTGCTGCGGAGCTTCAGAGCTGTCTGGGTGTCCTCTGTGGGAGATACTGTTAAGTTAATTTGTACAGGCACCCCAATTCATCCACCTCAACATTCTAATATTCAAATTTATTACCACATACTGAGGCTACATTTACATTGCTATGTTTCGAAAGCAATCTCCGTGCACACAAGTGTTTTTAGCTCCAGTAGAAGAACTAATCACCGTTTAAACTAACACGCCCAAACCGCATATCTCATCAACATTCTTGTGTACTGGGCATGCACGTGCTGGGGTAAACAGGAGGCAGCATGTATACGCCGCCCGTTGCTGGTAGTTGCCATGGTAGTAGCTTAGTCTCAGAGAACGAGACGTCATGACCCAATCAGGCGTTGAAACGTTGCCGTCAGTGTCGCCAGACCTCTCCGTTTGCGGATGTTGAGACTGCAACACAAGAGATTCCAAACCAATTCAAGTCATTATTTTTTCCGTGGGTCAATGACGCACAATTTTCAAGTTCAAGTCCACACCTCATTAACAGTAATGAAATAACACTGTATGGTATCGCGATCACCCCCAGTGGAACTCTGGTGGAACTGCAATCAAATTCGGTACAATGGGGCTTAATAGGGAGTGGAACGGCTTTCCGTAGACGGGCTTTGACGTTACCTTCAGGACCAAGCAATTGTGTTTGTAAAGGGTTCTATGTTTGTGGAGTTTTCAGGGTGAAAGTGTGCCTTAGACATGATGGCAAATACTTCGTAACCTGACACGCCAGAGGCCTGTACTACGAAGCGAGATTTGGCGTTAACGAGCTAACTTCAGGCTCAACCCAGGGTTTTCTGTACTACGAAGGTGGATCACTTGTGTTCGGGTTCAATCGCCGTGGTAACTTATGCTCAACGCCTAACCTGGTCGGGAGCAGGTTAAGTTGGAGATCAGAGATCAACCGGTATAAAAGCACTGCCCACTGACCAATCAATACTCGACTGATAACGGCGTCACCGTTCTTAGAAGATCAGCTGGAGCTCGGTGGAGAGAGAGAGAGAGAGAGAGATGTGCGCTCATAAAAGTTAAAACATTTAGAGACCGACAACCCCGTTAACATTCCCTGATGGGTATCTTTATGAAAGATAGATTTTCAGCGGACGGAATTACTTATAGACTATTTGTTGGCTTCTTTAGCCGTGTGTTGCCAATGCGCACATCGGTTTAAATTATGTTTTTATGTTGTTTTTTTTAATTTTCTCTCACGATCGCGTACCACTGCTGGGGTTGCAACTGAAATAAAAGCCTAAAGCAACGACAGTTTATGGAAAGCAAAAGTGTAATTATGGTCAGATCTTGTGCCTGACTGATGGGGAAGTGACCAGTTTAGTCTAATGTATTGTAGTGGGTGTACTGTACTGTATATTGGCCAGAATCTGCCTTTGGGGGAGGAGGGGGGCATATCATAGTGGGGGGTCTGGGTGCCCTCCCCCAGGGAAGTTTTAAGCATCAACGACTTCATTTCCTGCATTCCGATACACTTTTATGCACCAATTTATGGTGAAATAACTCCATTGAGCCTATGTGAAGAATAAAGCACAGATGACAATTCAAAATATATCAAACATATAATGGAAAGTATGTTGTTACGTGTCATTGGGCATTTTTAAGTGAGTATATGGAAATCCTGGAGCTTACTATCACGTAGACTACACCACTGGATATTGATAAGCTAAACGTTGTGATTTACGCATAACAGGGTCGGCTTTTTTGCCAGCTTTCCTTCCTGCGTTTTGCCTGTAAAACCGTGTCTGTGTTCTTCATATTTATGTAGAATTATAGTTTGCTCTTCTTATGTAAAATATGCAGCTCTGGTAGATGTTTGCGATTGGTCGTAGTGCGCAAACATCGCCTCTTTTATGTGAACGCGCGCGCCGCTGGATTGGGAAACCCTGGGTTGATTGAACTAGTTGATAACCAGCGTCGTGATACAGGTTATGCGGGACCACGGTTGTTAGGTTAGGTGAAACCGGATAACTGAAAGAAATTCAGGACATGTTGATCTTGATTCGTAGTACAGGCCTCAGATGGTTTGTTGCACAGAACCTTCTGAGAAGCTGTCATTGAAAACATTTTGAAAATTTGAAAAACAGCAGGCACTTTAAAAAAATTCCTGGCAGGATTGGATGAACCATCTGTCCATCACGTCCGTACGAACAGTGGCGGTCGTCACACACACCTAAAACCACACCCGGCGCTGCCTGAAGCTCCTCAGCGGACGCTGATTGGTTCGCTCTGCTGCTGTTCGTACCCAAACGCATTACTTAAAGCCTGACAAGATGGATTTTCGTGTGATATGTGATCTCGGGATCCTTGCGTGATCTTGTGATATTGTGAGAATCCAGCTGCCGTGCAAGTAAAATAATTAGAGCAATGAAATTCCGTCCAATATCTGCTGATAGGTACACTGGCAGGTCATGTAGAGGCATTTGCTTGTCTTCTTCATCTCCCACATCTTTTTGTGTTCAGGTTCTCTCTGATTGAGCCACTGGGAAGTAACAAAAAGTCCATCGTTTTTTCCCCATCTTAACCATCACGGCTGAGCCCTGTACAGACCTGTACTGCTACTCTGCTGTGAATAGTCAGGCTAAGTCAATTTCCTGGTAGAAGAAGAATATTCCTGCTAGGGCAGGTATAAGCTTCTTCCAGGAACCAGGGAACTTAGAAAACTGAAGCTTGACACCTTCTTTCTCTTGTAAGGAAATATCAGTGAGGCATGAATGAACACAATTCAGAGATTCTTAGAAAGGGATGACATCAGATCTTTTTTCTCAGTTCTTGGTGTAGATACTTGAACAGTGGTTCACCTAATATTGGCGAGATGACAGTTTAAGCAGATACCACATTCATTTATGGAAGGCTGCACGTTGTGATTACCGGGGAGTGGGAGTGCTAGGTAGGACAGTTATTTTCAGATCCATAAAGTCTAGAGTGCAGATCTGTGGAATAATCCACCACCCCAAAGGCCTCGCTACCTCCAGCGCAATAACAGCCTGTCTCCAACCTTAAAAATAGCTGGACACTGGAACTCTCATTATAACCATCCATCCCTGCAGTGGAAAACGTCTGACAGAAGGAGGGGGGAAAAGTTTGTTTATGAACGAGGCACATGTGCCCTGCCAATATTTTTTTAGTGTCTTTAACATGGCCAAGTAGCGATAAGTGCAGGATGTTGTTGGAGCAGGGGGAAACTGAAAAGTATTAGAATTTTTAGTGGTGATGTGTGATTCTTTTTGGTGACTTCTCTTCATTATGAGTTTTCAAATTAGAGTACATTTTATTTAGATGCAGCATTAGGATAACCCTTAGAACTCTGCAATAGAAATGGTCCGCCACTGCCTACACTGCTATTTTTGGGATGTCATTTCTTGGAGTGCTTCATATCCCTAAAATCAGTACAACCTAAGCAAAAAGGTATGTAAGTCAACTAACCATAATAAATAATAATGTATTGAGTATTGAAATACGGATTTCATCAAAGTTTACTAAATAAACACACAATACATATTGATCCAAAAGATTTCTAAGGCTATGTTTCGATGGAAACGATCTAAAGAGAAAACGCAAAAGTGGCGTTGCGTTCTCACTTTTTATTCCGCGTTTAGACAAGAGTTTTGGGGGGGAAATCTGCGTGCATATGGTGACGCAAAAGTGTGTGAAATTCGATGTAGTATGCACGCCAGGCGGCTAGGTGGCACTGCCACACAACACCACCAAGGCCACGCGCCTACGTAGAACCTTCCTTCTACTTCTCTCCTTAGTAGCGCCAAACCAAAACATGTCGAAGCGAACAACAAAAGCTTGTCTGGAAAGACGAGGAGGTGGAGTTGCATGTTTGTCTGATGATGACCGGCACAGTCGACCATGATAAGCCACAGCACAGCACCCACGGGAGCACTACCAATATCCTGAAGGGCCTCGCAGCCCTTCAGCCGCTGCTTGAGAGCGAGAGGCAGCGGGCAGAGGAGGGTCTGCTTCAGCCTCCTGCCACTTGCTCTCTCTCTTTCTCTTCATCCGCAACGTTGTAGCCTACTCTGGCAGCTGGCTCAAATGAATAGCCTACATATGGTCATCGAACTATAACAACCTTATCCACATTGTCAAAATCATTTAAATATTGAGCCATTACATTGAAAATCTTTTAGATAACAGGAGCCTATAATTTCTGTAGCCTACTCCGTAACAACAGACTACCTGGACGCCTTTTTCTCGTCTCTCTCCACACCGCTGTCTTCAGACTTTTGCGTTTTTACGCTTTAGACGGTAACGTGACGGTGGAGCGTTTTTAAGATTTCCACTCTGGAGTGCGGTTTCACTTTTTTTGCGTTTTTAAGCCCCAAAAACGCCGTCACCGTATAAACGAAAGGCACATCCGATAAAATATTTTGTCGTTTTCACCCGCGAGCGTCATCGTGTAAACAGAGCCTAAATGTAGAAACATAAACAGAATGTTTCTTAACACTCCAGAAGTTATTTGAACTCTGTACATTTTTTAGTTTTTGAGATGTGCTCATTTTTATGAGCAGGGTGTAATGACACGAAAGACAGAAGCCTTAGCTTTCTGCTAAAAGATTAAATGCTCCAGCTGTTTTATTTGAGATCGATTTAAATAGAATCACGTAAACAACGATCTCCCGCGGCTGCCGGCAGGAGGTCCGTTAAAGGGATAAAGATGTGACAGACAACCTTTCGCCTTCAGGCAGTATGTGTGTGTGTGTATGTTGTCGTTATTGGAATGACAGATCTCCCGTTGAAACCACGTCATTTCTCACTTCAAATAGCTCACAGTAGATCAGCCTCCACACTAAGCTGCTGGGAGCTGTTCTAATCGGCTCAACCTTCAAGGGTCAAAAAACTAAAAAGGCGAAAAAGAGTGTGAGAGAGAGGTGGAACCCATACTGGGAGCTGGTGTGTGTAGGTATGTGTTCATGTATGTGGGGTTAGGGGGTTTAACTTTCTTAAAAAGTATCGGTTCAGGCACCGGTACCGTTTTAAAAGTACCGCTTTAGCACCGGTATCCAAACCAAACAATACCCAACCCTAATATTGACTCTAGAGCCGGCCCTAGGCTGAGTTCTGCTAAATTCACACCAGCTGTAGTGATGTCAGCAGGCAGTGTGTCGAATATTCCGGCTCAGAAGCTCCGGCCAGGCTTGTGTGTAAATCTGTGTATTCAGGTGCGTTTTTTGTGAAGTCATCTCAAGCGAAGCGGCCAAACTCGGGGTCCGCGGGGAAGCTGGTGTTCCCGGGCCATAACCTTTCTTCTTCTACCGTCCCAATTCAGCCATCACTTCTCTCACTGTCTTAGCCTCTGTCTTGCTCTGTTTGACTTGTTGTTCCTCCTGCAGGTTAAACTCTTTAGAGCCCAGCCATGACAAAGGGTACACACTTGATCTTGTGCGCTCCCATGGTATCTGTGTGGATGATGTGAACCTGATTAACTTTGCCGTGTCTGACCACAACACAGTGCTCTTTCCCCCAACACTGATTCGCTCCCTCCCCCTGAATTATCCCTCTCTTTCTCCCTTTTGCCAAGCATTCCCTTAACTTGCACTGTAGCTGGATTCTCGCGATATCACGAGAGAATCGCAAGGATCACATATCACACAAAAATCCATCTTGCCAGGCTTCAAGTAATGCGTTTGTCCAAACAGCAGCGGGCCGAACCAATCAGCGTCCGGTGAGGAGCTACTGGCAGCTACGGGCAGGGTGCGATTTGTGAAAAAAGCAGAGGGGGGGGGATGTTTTTGGATCATGCATAACAAAACAAAATATGGAAGAATTAAATCCCCCTTGCAATACCATGGATATAGTGCCACTCGGCCAGCCATGCCAAACACTTCAATATGCACTTCAATATTCAATGGAAAATACAGCACTTTCATTCCGGAGAGTGGAATTCACTTCGCTGCGAGAACAAAATACCTTCTGACCCTCTGAAATTTGTGATTCATGAGTTTGGGCTACATAAATAAAATGGACTTGAAATCTTGTCATGTGAGTGATATTCTAAAATATTCACAATTCAAGATAGTTATTTAACTTGAAGGACGTCAGTAAAATATAATGTCAAAGTTTTAAAAGGCTCGGTTTTCCAGTACAAACAGAGGTAACTTTGGTTAACGACAATATATCTAGGATGTTTCCCCACACTAAAAATAAAAACATCTTGTTTGGATGAGTAGCGTGACCCACTGCTCTGGTTCTTGCGGTTATTCGCGCCATATGTATCTAAAGAGGACAGGGTTTCATAGTGTATTTTCATGAACAATACAGATGCTCAGTAGCTCCATCCGTGCTGTTCTACACAGTGGGAGGCCTAGTTGAACTGTTTCGATTATTTTCTTGGTCTTTTTCACATTTTTATAGTTTAAATAGCAAAACCAGATACAGTACTTTTGGCCCACAGAAGTATCAGGAGCTTTCTGTAGTTAAGGAAACGTGCATAACGTTGATAGGGGTGGGCTGTCTTTGACTCCCACACTGGGAAACGGCTGAAATCACAAAGACAAATCTCTTCAGTTAATTTAGTCATAGGACAGGAGCAGGAAGTGATTTTGTAGACGGGATGTTTACATTACTAAAAGTTTGTTACTCTAACCTTGTGAATTGAGGTGCAGGAGTCACACAAGAGAAAAATAGGTGTGTGTGTGTGTGTGTGTGTGTGTGTGTGTGTGTGTGTGTGCGTGCGTGTAGGGTGAGGGGAACGCAAAGGTTGTGCACCAGTGTAACAGATGAAAAAAAGAAAATACCTCAGAGTATCGGGTTGCAGTAAATCTAATTAGAGGATTACTGTTGTGATAAGAATTGGAAAGCTTGTTTAGTTGTTCGTGTTCTGGTTCGACTTAAATTACACACTGGGTCTGTCTTGATGTAATGCAATATAATTACCTTATAATTATACTTTTGAGGATGTTTAGTAATGCAATATGCCATTTTGCAACTGCAAGTTAGGGCCACAGTGTTAGAGGGAGCTCGGCGAGTGCCAAAACCAAATGGTGACTCCGAGATGTAATCTGCTTCTCTGCTTTAAACTATTCTGCTGCTTATATTACACCCAATGGAGAGTGGATTGGGGCTTGCTGCTAGTAACTGGGTTGAAATCAAACTGAAATTAAAATACAGTTGTGCTTAGGAATCAGTGTTTACATGGTGTTTATTTTGACTTTTGTACTTATTTGGTCAAAGTTGCAATCTATGTGGGAAAAATCACTTCAGTTCTAATGATTAAATGTGATTTCAGTTGGACTTTAACAGCATGATGGGTCCTCCAAATTTCCAATGTTGTAAAGCTACAAGCAGCTTGAATCTCTAATGGTTCATAGCTATTGCTGTGTGGACTTTTTTTGAGAAGTGTGCTACATAACATGAGGTATCAACCCTGTCTCCTAAAAAATGACATTCCCATACAACTAAACTGCATTGCATTCCCAATTACGTTTCCAGGGAAACATTTTTCCCGGATAACACGTCCTCGTACCAGCGCCAGACGCACATTGTGAAATGGTCGCAGTGTTAATTAAGCATGTGGTTAACGTTGTCAATTGAAACTAAAATACTTGGTTAGGTTTTGGAAAAGATCATGATTTGGGTTTAAATAAGTATGTTTTGTCACGTAAGTTAAGTATGTTACATACGTGACATAAGTTAACTACATCACGTAAGTTAACTTCCTGTGTTTGTACGCAACTTTGATTAGAAATGTTTTTGTGATACGTCAAAAATAAACCTAATTCAGGACAAAATATGTTTGCCTCGACACGTAATTGAGAATGCATTTTAGTTGTATGGGAATTTAATTTTAGGAGACAGGGCGGAACAGTTCCACTTCCCCTATTTTAATCAATACAGGTGTATATACAGGTCGCAGACATTGTGTTATCCACATATGGGAAATATGATAAATATGTGATGTTTCTTTCCTTAAACAGAAAGTGGGGAAATACTTTTGTTTTAATTCCTATTATCAATATGGCCATCACAGGGTTAAAAAGGCAAAACCAGGATCAGCAGGATCCTCAAACGCTCAGATGTTAAAATCCATTTCGTGGCTTTTGGGAACAATGACATCATCCAGCAATTACAATGTGTCCATGTGACAGAACAACTCATCATTTGACTTATTATGCTAAGACTCATCCCAGCCAGGGATGTCCTGTGTTAGCCGAGGTGTGTTTGGATACACTCACTCAGCCCATCCTGTGACGTATTTTCTCAATAGTCCTCTGTGGAGACAGGATGACAGAAAAAACAGTATTCTTGTTCCTTATGACTCAAGTCTCAGCTGAGATCAGAGTCAGATCTGCTGACCTACTGCACATAATCTCACATGTTTGACAGGAGATAAAATAGATACCAACAGGGTATTTTTAAAATATGTTGTAGGGATCTGCTTCTTATTGTAAAGATGGGTTTATGGTAATCTTCAGCGGTGGAAGAAGTATTCAGATCTTTTACTTAAGTAAAAGCACTTATACCAAATTGTAAAAACACTCTGTTACAAGTAAAAGTCCTGCATTGAAAATGTTAATGAAGTAAAAGTATGTAAGTATCATCAGAAAAATGTACTTAAAGTATAAGTACTCAATGCAGAAAAATCCTCACGTTTTAGAAACTGGAAACAATCCTAACAGTTGTGTGTTTAATGGTCTAATTAGTGGAGTAAAAAGTACAATATTTCTCTCTGAAATGTAGCGGAGTAGAAGTAGAAAGTGGCATGAAAAGAAAAGACTCAAGTAAAGTACAAGTACCTCAACATTTGTAATTAAGTACAGTCCTTGAATAAATGTACTTAGCTGCATTCCACCACTGGTAATTTTTAACAGTATATGCATATTGGCAAAGGGGATTTGGCTACATGATGTTGTCTCAATCATCTGCTGAGTGGGTGGGTGGTTAGAGATGAATACTGGGTCATGAGATCCCAGTTTTTCATGGGAAATCTTCACCAAAATCCACTCACCCGTGGGAACCTGGGATTTATAGTATACATGTTCTTGTGAAAGAGCTTCTCCAAACCGCCAAATAATTGCCAGCTCGACCCTGAAATGCCCAATTATTAGCATAATTTAATTGTGTTTATGTTCTTCTGTTTCTTTCAATTACTTCATTCATGCTGAAACGGCAGTTTACAGTTCAGCTGTGTGGAAAACTATTTATCAACACAAAATCTGTGAATGAAAATGATGCAGGTAGTTGGAGACCTCTATTACGTTAGACGATTAGGGCCATTAAGAAAAATATGTCAGTTCTGGGTTTAAAGTCAGAATTCTGACTTTTTTCTAACAATTTTGACTTTAAACTCAGAACTCAAATACATGTTTCACAGTTGGCCCTAATCGTCTTCCGTACTCCATCCCCAAATCAGTGCAGAGTGGCATTCAACAAAGCTCCTGTGTCTCCTTTTGCTGCCACACCTTGCAGTAATAACCTCAGGTATTACTAATCACTTTGTTGATTTGGATTGTTATTTTCAGTTCAGTTTAAAGAGTCGTAGTCACTGAGTCTGTTTGTTAATCTTTCCTAATCCCCACACCACGCTTTAAAGAAACATTAGCATGAAGTCTGATCGACAGCAGTGATGTTTGGCACAGATAGTAAGTAGAGTAAGATCAGCCGGTTCAAACAGTTAGGCATAAAACTAGGTCTATTCAAACACGGTTTATGATTAATAGCCCATCATGATCATTTCTATGGCTGTCTCAGTTTCTTAGCTAGCATGTGAACAAAAAGTAACATACTGTATAGCACTGCTAAGCTGACTGCTAAAAGCTAATGATTTGGATAGTGATGATAATCCATTCAAGTCAGTTCAGTTCCATTTTAATGGGGAAAACCCTTAAATGTAACTGTGTCAGTCCTTTCCCTCACATTGAAACATAACATGAATACACTTCCACATGGGCATGTGTGTGTGTGTGTGTGTGTGTGTGTGTGTGTGTGTGTGTGTGTGTGTGTGTGTGTGTGTGTGTGTGTGCGTGCGTGCGTGCGTGCGTGTGTGCAATATTTTGTCAAAGTCTTGCACTTTGTAATACTGTCACACTGCTGGTGTAATCATAATCCCAGAAACGGACAGTCATTAATGTTTACAGAAGGACATGTCAGTCTTTGGCTTCAGAGGCCCATTCAATATATGATCAAGCAAAAGGATAAGAGGTCACGCTAACCCCCAAGAAGCAATATCTGCGTACATGCCTGGCGAGCTCTGCGGTGTGGAAACCTCGCCGCCACCGTGGCTCCTTGGCACAACCTCTGCATTCTTCTCTTGACCATCACCCTTGGATTCCTCGGAGGCACTGCCCTTAAACACTATACCGCTGTCCATCTTGCCGTTTACTGACTGAAATTCCTGCATGGTTTCCACCCTCCGCCCTATGGTCAAAAGCAACATCCTTTTGCCAGTCCTTGAGTTGAGTGACTCTTCCCAGTGGTTATGAGGCAAGTTTATCCGCGCTGGCACCGCTGCCAGCAATGCCAGCGTCCATGTTACTGCTGGTGTTACATTAACATTGTCTCCAGACAGTGCCTTTAAACATTAGCAGAGCCTTTTTTATTGGGTGTGTTGAGTTACGACTGATGTAGCAGGGAGACATAGCAACTGTGCTGGTGTAGGGATTAGCTCGCACAAAGGATGAAACTTTGTACTGCTTTGCACACTGTTATCACACCCACCCATCGTTTCTGGGATTGGAAAAAAAATCTGTCTGCTTTCTTATTCAAGGCTACAAAAACAAACCAGCTGACGTGTTGCCAAAGAAAATTCATGCATGTCACTAATTGTCAAAAAAAGCTGGCTGCTGGACACATCTACTTAATACAGACAGTATCCAAAACAAACACTGCCACTGCTGACATGGAGATATGAGCTGTCTGCACTGGAGTGCCAACCTGACAAATACCCCTCCCCCTGCTTTAGAATGCCAAGCTCAAGTTTCTTTCTCCGCTCTTTTAATGCATAGCTCACTCCTCATGTCCACATGTAGTTTTTGTTGCACCCTTTAATGTAATATTATAAAGTAATCCTTCACGCAGCCCTTTTCAGCCCTGCCTCTCTGGCCTGTTTTTACATTTATGATTTCAAGTGCCTCGTATGCAGAATCCAGCTGAGATTTAAGACACTTTCATTTACACTTAACCACAAATGTGCGTCTCCATTGGCTATATTGCAATCCCTCTTAAGGTCGTGACACACCAACCAGACGGCCGACCCTCGGCAGAAAAGGCAGTTGGACTGATCAGTCTCCCCGAGTTGGTCAAAAAACTGCCTCGGAACACACCAAACCGACGAGACGTAATACGTCTCCATAACAGCAGGCGGCGCTAATCTGTATTGCGGCCCAAAAATGAAAACCGGCAGCTGATTGGACGAACGTGTCACGTGGGTCTGGTTTCTCTCGGAAATTCAAAGACAGACTGTCATGGCGGCTTGTTCAGAATACGATCTCATATTGTACTAAAATAGTTCACTGAAACGTGTTTCTAAAAACGTTTTAAGCGAGAAATAGGCCATGCAGTTGCTGAATCTGTCTTCATTTCAGATCGACAAAGGTCAGTTTAAAAGATTTTCGTCAGATTTTGAGAGACTACTTGAGTGTCTACTTTCACAGACTGCTTACTGACGTAGTTACTGGAGTAAATATTACGTATGGAGAGACGGATGCATTTAAATCGTGCTAGATGTTGCATACGACAGCAAACTACACGTTTTATGTCATATTTAATATCTCCAGATCAATACAGTGTAGATAATTACTTTTTTTTGTTGAGAAGCAGAGAGCCAAAAACATATTGCCGTTTACATCTGCGTCTATAATGCATCTCAAGCTGACCCATGGTGGTCAGATTTCGTTTTCGTGGTCACTTTCACTAGAAGGTCAAAGGGCCCTGCGCACAATTAAAGCGTACACACTCTCGCTAGTCAGGTTAGCGGTTGTGTCGGTCCAGCTGACAGAGCTCTCTTTCCATAGTGCAAAACAACACTTGTCGTAAAAAGGAAAAGGAGCGTTGGCGCCAAAACAACCTTCCCGTCCTGCATTGATGACGTCCTCGTCGAGGACGCATCAGGATGTATTAGTGTTTTACAATACAAAAGATATTTGGTCAAATGCGTCCCAGACCACCTTGGCAAGTAGTCCGAGTGATCGGATCACAATGCATCTTGGTGGTGGTTTACACTTCTGATCGGCCAAGACTCATTTTAAAGGTCCCATGGCATGAAAATTTCACTTTATGTGTTTTTTTTTTAAACATTAATAAGAGTTCCCCCAGCCTGCCTATGGTCCCCCAGTGGCTAGAAATGGTGATAGGTGTAAACCGAGCCCTGGGTATCCTGCTCTGCCTTTGAGAAAATGAAAGCTCAGATGGGCCGATCTGGAAGCTTCCCTATATGACATCATAAGGGGAAAGGGAAACCTCCCCTTTCTCTGCTTTGCCCGCTGCCCACAGCTGCCCAAAGAATTTGGCCTGCCCAAGAGGAAATAGAGCTACAACCGTGGCCGCAAGCTGGTCAAGGCCACACCACCACTCTCCACCTTGCCCCCCCTCTCTCCTCCTCAATAGCATTTAAAGCTACAGACACAGAAATGGCACATCCTAAGGAAAGCTCATTGTGGGACTGGCTCTAGTGGCTGTAATTCTGCACCAAGGCTGAATTTCGGGAAAGAGACTTCAGATACAGTATTAGGGGACCACTAAGGTCTATATAAAAGAGAATTCAGATACAGTATTTTGGGGACCACTAAGGCCTATATAAAAGAGACTTCAGATACAGTATTAGGGGACCACTAAGGCCTATATAAAAGAGACTTCAGATACAGTATTAGGGGACCACTAAGGCCTATATAAAGAGACTTCAGATACAGTATTAGGGGACCACTAAGGCCTATATAAAAGAGACTTCAGATACAGTATTAGGGGACCACTAAGGCCTATATAAAAGAGACTTCAGATACAGTATTAGGGGACCACTAAGGTCTATATAAAAGAGACTTCAGATACAGTATTAGGGGACCACTAAGGCCTATATAAAAGCATCCAAAAAGCAGCATGTCATAGGACCTTTAAAATCAAGTGTAAACAGGTCAATGATTGATAGCTATCCAATCCTTTCAAGTCGATTGGGTCACTTTCTCTTCCTATGTCTGTCTATCTTACTTTGTCTCTTCCTGTACTGTAAATAAAGTGGTCTGGTGGTCTTAGCCTTAGTTCCCGATTACCTAAGCAGATAAATAAAAAAAGAGTTTATGTCTGTCTGGTTTCACAATTACCTCATTTCAAGTCTGGGCATTACAGTATCAAAACTCAGTGAAGTCCCAGTTCAGTCTTGGAGAGTCAATGTCAGCGTGAGCAGAGAGAGGGCAGTCCAGATATCCGTTGATCTATACACACTGGTGGAACACCCGCCAACACAGAGACTTTCAGTATGACCTGGCTCAACCCACCACCAAGCACCACATCGGGGGTTATTATGGATCTAGTCTCGCATTGCCACACAGCCTTCTGGGATGGGAGAAAAACGTGCTTTGGTTTATTGGCATGTCTTTAAACCAATCACAATCGTCCAAGTGCCAAAAAGTCTCGGGAAGGAACTTGTTTTGGTGGAACATGTTTATGTTCAAAAGTTGTTTTAGTCGTGCAACAGAAAACTGAGATTGGACAGATAGTCTAGCTAGCTGTCTGGATTTACCCTGCAGAGATCTGAGGAGCAGTTAACCATAGTCCTCAGAAATCCACCAGAGTTTAAAATAACAACACAAAGAAAGCGTAAGGTAACAGACTTCCGGCTGAAAGAAGAGACATCCGGTGGATTTTCCGGCAGCAACGGAGCAATGGATTGTCGTAGTGGATTGTCGTGGATAAAGACTATTATGGATCCAACTGCAGTTTTAGGCAAGACCTGCCTTTTAATAGCATTCGCTGGCTACAATTGGCCAGGTGGCCATGTCCACGGAAGGTACCTTCCGTGAGTATGGCCACCTGGCCAATTGAGTTGTTCAGGTCCTACCCCCTGACCAATCAGCTGTCCTAACCTTTACCTCTTAAGGTATTGCCCATCCAATCGGCGGTTTCGTAGGGAGGATCCTGCCTAGAACTGCAGTTGGATCCCTAATATCAGGGGTTAAAGGGGAGATGTAAAACCCATCCAGTCATCCACATCTCATTAACGTGTTAAGTGTCAGTGATATGAAAATGGCGATCGCCTAAAGCCAAATGAAGTTGCACTGCTAACATGCATTTGCTCTTACACGAGACAGGCAGGGGCATGCATTTTTAATCTACGCAGCTTCCAAGACTCCAATGTCAGTTCCAAAAAAATAAACCAGAGCAAGCAGGGGCCATGTGACAAATCCTCTAGCTTAATAGAAGATGGTGTCAGTGTGTAGACAGCAAAGAGCCTGCTTAACTTTTTTTTATCTGTCAGAATCTTCAGCTCAAGGTGAGTAGAGGTTGGAGGGATCCTGGTGTCACGTTTCTGTTAAGCACTTTACTCGCTCAACCTCACCTCTCGATTCTTTCTGCAGCGGAGACCTTCAGCTGTTGAGATGTGGAAAGCAAAACAAAACCAGCAACACGTGCAGAAGCTCATACACAAAACTGCAGTTTCCATGGTTACACATGTATAATATTATAAATCAAAAGTTGGTGCTGCTGACATTACTCGACCAATCATGGGCTTTGAACAGCACATGCATAAATATTTACCGTTTCCCTGTCACCCTGTTGCTATCGCAACCCTAACGGGGATAAATGGCTCACAAATGGATAAAAAATTAGTACGCCTACATATTATTCTACAGCTTCGATACATGCTACAACTTGCTAAGGAATGTCAACAAAGAAATACATTCAATTACATATTTTTAGAAATGTTGTACAGACATAACCCTAACCCTAGACATGTATCAGAGCAACCCATGCAGTCATCTCAGACACAGGCTAAAGACAACAAACTCTCCTAATTCCTTCTGTTGGAGAGAAAAGTCACAGCAAATAAACCACAGTAAAGACTTGACGAAATGTTATAGGCAGCCACAGAGTGAAGAGAAAAAAAACACCTATTACTCAGAGGCAGTGACTTTGCACTTCATTCAAGAACTACATGTGTTACCAAGTGTTTATGAGTCCCAGTGAGTGGCCTTGTGGGGCGTGGGAGTGGAGGACAAGGGCACAACAAAAGGGAGCCGACTGCTTTAATAGGTGTGTGTGCTGGGATAGACGGACCGGTTATAAGTCTAAGACTGGCCAGTGTGTCGTGTTGAAAAGTGAACTGGCAGCACTCAAAGGGCAGACCAGTGAATACTGTATAAGCATCAAACAAATATACTTTCCTACCTGCAGAGGCAAATATCGCACATTAAATACATAACTAAATGTCACCACTTTACAGATCAGGGATGTGCAACATTCGTAACAGTTTTTAACAGCACTGCCGCCGTGAATTCGTGTGAGTAAAATAATGTAACGCGAGCGAGAAATTTGCCTGACGCTGTGTCGCAAAAGCCGATCACTGTTTAGATTCTCCTGATGTCCTGACGTTGTTGAATCAAAAATGGAGGATAAAGTAATTGTACAGTAGCTGTCTGTGGGCACCCAGAGCTCTACAGTACCCACATATTTGTACAGAGGACAGGACGAAAAAGGAGCTTTCTTGGGGAAAAGTAAGCGAGGAAGTTGGACTACCTGGTAAGTTTTGAAATGATGTGTCTGTTGTTGTGTTGATGGAGCAGCTGTAACGTTAGCATAGCCCTGATGGACCCAAACTTCATTCAGAAAACGAGCATTTTAAAAAGTTGTTTGCTTGTTGTCTTGCGGACAGACCCAACAAAGTATTACAAATCTGCATCATGATGTTGTTATTTACTACCTCAAGTCATCCCGACGTAACATTTCCTTCCTGGAGAAAGCAGTGAAAATCACCGTGCATTTTGCTCCTCCAGATGATATTATTGTTCCAGGCAGGACGCCGTTTGATTTTTTTGATGTCTCTGGGACTTCCACAAAAGGTACAAAGCAGCAATAGTGGTTAATTTGGCAATATTGATGAGGTAAGGATATGTTGTTGGTGCCTACAGCTCTACACCAGCGGGTGTAAGGGGAGTAACGCAGTTGAACACAAATGATCCCAATATGATTCTGCGATCAAACTCACGCGATAAAAGCAATGTGAAGCGAATATTCGCGACGGTGTGAATGCGCCATTACAGGGAGAAACCTGGGGAGGAAACTGGCTTTTTGGGAGAAACCCCTCCGCCTGAGGGCTCACCCGGATTTTCCACTGGGTGCAGTTTTGTTCCGTCCTCCGCCACGCGCCATATACCACACTGGGAGCATCTCAGAAGTGGAGCGCCTTGCTGCTCGACTCGCAGATTTGATTGTCTCTACATAAGCCAAGCACTCCTGCAATTACATTCCATGTCTTCTCTTTTCTGGCTATGGATATGGTGTCGTATTATGTTTTTCCACCTCCAACATTAATCTCTATATTGGGGGGGTGTCTTTTGGTAAATTAACTGGATGCTTTCGCTGTTTTACTTCTGCCCGGCTGTCCGAACGCCCCGCAGCTCACGTGAAAATAGACCTGCCACTTATCTTTAGCAGGGCGGAGCGGAGAGCCGATTGCTCCCTGGGGCCGCGGCGCCTCCGGATTGCATCGCCCGGTGAAAAATAGGGGTAAGGGGACCTCCTGTTACTTCAGGCTGTCCTGAAAGTCCACCTTCGCTGTGGAGTCCCTGTGGCTGCTCGCCTGGGTTGGATCATCGTTAGGGAACCTGCCCCTCATAGTTCATTGGTCCCACCATCACCAGACTGCTCTACACACACTTAACAGAGTCGGTAGGATTTTACAATCCTTGTTCCGTACAAGCAAATGCTTGTGGGCTCACTGTTTGGATAAACGTAAATTCAAACATTAGGGTGAATTTGACAAGCCAGCAATCAGCAGGGTGATCTAACTCTGCGTCTGGGTACATCTCGTCACTCATATAGGGTCCTAACAGGAGAAAAATCAGCATTAGATCAGGTGTCTTTACATGTGGAGGTTGACTGACTTGGAACTGATGCCTCAGCATATTTTACACAAGATGTTATGTTTTACTTTTATGTTGACAACAGTTTTTATGTTAACTTCTGAAGCAATATAAGAACGTAACCGTGTAAGAAACAATTAGCAACAATTGATCATTGCATCTGTCAAGACAAGAAATACAAGTATTTTAAGAAGAAAACACTCAGCAATGTCATTTTCTGGCTCTGTACAGTAATGTATCAATAATATGTGTGAGAACTGTTAGAGGACTACAGAATGTGACAGTCTGACTGCAGTGAGTAATTATCTAACTTCTGTTTCCTCACCAGACGATTCAGCTTTTCAAATTCTCTGCGGAATCCTAATGCAACCATGGTTTAAAGTAATGGAGAAGTGGGAGGAAGGGATTTAGCTGTTGGCCTGTGTGTATAGTGTAAAAGAGAGACTAAAACTGTGGTCAGCTGTGGGACTGTTCTCCTGTGTGATGTGTTTTTCCGTGTGGTGTTCTGCATCCTGAAGCTTCTCCCCACGCTGGCAGAGACTTCCTGCAGCCGCGGGGACGAACTCCTGACCTGAGGGTTTGATGCACAAATCACGATCACAATCTATCAGCAGGAGGTGAAACAACAAGCACCATCAGACCAGCTGCCTCACTCTCTGGTGGTGATCCGGAGCCTGGACTGAGAGCATGGCCGTATCTACCATTGAGGACACCGACGGTCCCGACCTCTGCATTTCTAAAAACTCCTCTTTTTCACAGGATGTTGCTGTCAAAAGCTTGATTAACAAACAGTTAACAGACAGTTATTCATTGGATAATTGTATGCATCATTTGTTGCAGTTCATTCTGGGGAGTTCATAAAAAAAAAAAAGAAATCAACAGCTGTGTTTCTTGTTTCATTCAGATTTTCTCACCCAAGCCAGTCGACCTGCCGACCTCAGAGGCTCTGGGAGCTGATGACACGCGTCGCATCGCTGGTCTTGGCAACACACGAAGAGAGAGCCCCACAGACACACGGCCAATAAACATGACAGACAAGAGGCTGGGAAAGCCAAAGCGTCCATCGGGCTCGTACAATGAAACTGCTGTTGCACCTTTAGCCAAACTATTCCAAAAACCCTGCTGCCCAAAAACGTTTACATTTATGCTTTATGTGGAAATAGGTGAGTTTTTTTCTTGTTTGCTTAACTCTTTGTGTTTAGAACAGGGTGTTGTATTAGAAATGTCAATCCCGGTCGATTCTTAGCGGAATTTTGGTACCAACACCAAAACTGTAAGAAACTGAGGAATATAATGGAATAAATGTTTTCCCACAACCCTGTTTTAAATCTCAAATGTTAGAGGTTGTCCAAACATGCAGCTGTGCCCAAACGTTGCGTAAACAGGCAAACAAATGACAGAATGATGATTTAAATCAGGACCTGTCCGATTAAAGAATAAATAACAACATTACAAACTGGAGCAGACATTCAGTGACGGCTTTTGATGCTGCATCAGCTGCATTTCAGTTGGTCCCCAAAAAGGTTTTCAGTGATTTGAGAACTCAACAGGCACTCCAATTGTTAAAGTTGCAATTGTTCTTTATACTACAGGGTTGTTATATGTTAGGGCTGTTTTTTGTGATTTCGGAGAGTTCGTTCGGCTCCGCTGACCAAATAAAGCCACGCAAATTGTGGCTTTTGCTCACTCTGTAATGCATACAGACCAATGTCTGTGCTGAAATGTGGAGAAAGGCCTGATGTTCAGACTGTGTCCTCCTGTTTGCAGAACAAGTCTATTTAACCTATAGCTATTTTTTTTATGAAGGTGTGGCTGTGTGGCTTCCTCTTATTTGGCGTGAGATTTGTTATGGTGAGAGCGTGAGACAGAGCCTGAAAGAGGCTGTCTCTGGCATAAAAATGAACAAGAGTTGGCAACCCTGAAAATACACCTTAGGACAGTAGTGGAGTGTAACTAAGGTAATTTACTCAAGTACTGTACTTAAAGCTTTAGTGCGTGACTTTTTTTTTATAATAATGAAGGTCCGTTACATTCAAGCCATTGCCAAATGAGTTGCTACAAAGCTAATTAAGTCTCCATAGAACTCTCTGTATTTCTCACCCCCAATTTCCACCAACTGCGGAACGGCTGCGGAGTCATTAGGTTTCCATTAAAGTCAATGTGTGTATTTCCACTGACTGCAGAACGGCTGCGTTCCGACTCCGTCCCAGTTCCGTCAGTCCCTCCGTCAGATACGCAGAGCTTCTATTTTTGCCGGACGCCGGAAAGCTCCGCAGCAATTCAGCACAGGGCAGATTGTGCGGGACAGGAAGTCGAGCACAGAAACAAAATAAAACATCCGATTAATTTTCAAAATAAAATACACCGTGCTCACGGCGGATCATATTTCCCTGCACTACACCTTGAAAATGTCATAATGGGCGGAGACAGGCCTGAAGGCAAGTTTGTGGTTCTGTTTATAGAAACTACATTCTGTTATATCGCGCAATCATACGTGAATTTGCGACACAGCCACAGCCGTTCCGCAACAAATCCTTACCTGGTGGGTATTGAAGGACGGCGGAGCACGGAGCCGACACCAGCAGTTCCGCAGTTGGTGGAAAAGCACAATCACGGAAGGCTTGTATCATGTGGATGCACCGACAGAATTGTTGTTATTACTTAGAATTCCTCAAGGGGGAGACAGAAACTACGCACTATACCTTTAAGTACAATGTTGAGGTACTTGTACTTGACTTGAGTCTTTTCTTTTCCTGCCACTTTCTACTTCTACTCCGCTACATTTCAGAGAGAAATATTTAACTTTTTACTCCACTACATTCATCTGACAGCTTTAATTACTAGTTACTTTACACATTTTTGCACACAAAACACATTTACTTTATACAATATGATATTTTATTATAAATTAAACTACCCAACAATAAATAGGCCTACAAGTCCAGCTGAAATGATTAGACCATTAAACACACAACAGTTTGGATCCTTTCCAGATTCTAAAATGTGAGGATTTTTCTGCATGAAGTACTTTTACTTTTAATACTTTAAATACATTTTCCTGATGATACTTACATACTGTTACTTTAGTAACATTTTTAATGCAGGACTTTTACTGGTGTGGTATTAGCACTTTCACTTTAAGTAAAGGATCTGAACACTTTTCCCACCACTGCCTTAGGAGTTGTAATTAACCTTTTAAGTTTTACCCCAAGAGTTTCATGTCTGGAACCAGGGGCGCCTGAAACAACTCCTCCCACTCCACAAAACCTCTATAGCAATGAGTACCAATTTGCAATTGTGAGAAAATAAAACAATCAACAGACACAAATTAACAAGCAGCAATTATGGCGATGCGTGTAGTACGTGGTGTTCTGCATCTTCCCCCCAAATGGAATCCCACAAAACCATTTACTGTATTTCTTTAATTAAGGCATTTACAGTATGTTTAGGATTCCTTTCTCGTGACACAATTGAGTTTTCAAAAAGAGTGTCTAATGAAAGAGTTATTGCATTTCCATTATCATTAGCGTCATTATAATAACAAGCTAATGATCAGGTCTCGTGAGTGTATCTCTTGACTCTCTCACACACGCAGACACACCTACGCAGACGCAGTCCCAGGGGCAATCTGTGGAAACATGCCCCCGACTATCTTGATCTCATGTGTGAACAGAGGTTTTGGCTCCCCTCTGTTTGGGCTTGTATCACGCCGAGTCCCAAAGAGGAATGGTTCGAACATGACCTCATCAGGCCGAACAAAAGACAGAGTGAAGCAGAAGAGATAGAGAGAGGGGCTGGGAGGAGCAGCGCGGCCTCCAGGGAGCCGGTGCTAAAGCCTCCGCCGATGTTTTAGAGATTAGGATTTGGGAAGTAAATACGTCTAATTGGGAGGGGAAGGGAGGGAGGGAGGGAGGAAGGAAGGAAGGAAGGAAGGGAGGTAAGTGGGTGGGAGGGAAATTCACAGTGGAAGGAAGGTAGCAATAGCAATGTGAAGAGATGGTAAAATGAAAGCAGGTCAAAGTTAGCTTCAGCTGAGGATTAGTTGGCACTCATTACATTGCTTCATGCTCTCTCTCTCTCCCTCTGTTGATCTGTCATTTGCTTCCCCATATTATAACATTACTGTAGGAGCCATGTACTGAGTTTATCATTTATTTTATTTACATTTATATTTAACTAATCTTTGTTTTATTGGTATGAGGTAGCCTACCTACATATTATTTTTGTTGAGACCTCCTAGTTTACTTATTTGCTGTTTATCGTATCTGCTAGTGGGGGGGGTAGATATACCAGTTCAACCACAGACAGACACAGACACACACATACATAGTTTTTGTTTCGCTGTACCTGAAATGGACTTAAAATGGATTTTCGTTTCAGACTTTTGGTCCTTTGTGTGTTGAAATCATACCCCTATGTTGGTAAGCGGCTCTGAAAGGATTTTAAGCCACTACAATTACTGTCTTCCCCCCCATATTATAACATTATATTTAAATGAAGAGAGAGTCGATTACAGCCACTTTTCCAGGATGTGTGCCATAACAATTTGAAAGGATTACAGATCACTAAAGCCTTTTCAAGTAATTCAGGACTGCATCCCCAACAATAGCGATAATGCACATTGTCATTTGTTGGTCTAGATAGAGTGAAGTGTTTTCTGCAGGACAAAATTAAGTGAGAACGAGCCTGTATCTATAGTATTATGCTGTGTAGCTATTTTGGCTTCACAGCAAAGTTGAAACTGAAAGTTGTGACTCATGAGATGCCGTTGGAACTAGAAAAGGCAAGAAATGTGCTGAGATTCCTACACATTTAAACACTTTTTTTTATAATGGAAATAATCTAATACAGGGGTCTTCAATGTTTTTAAAGCCAAGGATCCCTTAACTGAAAGAGAGATGGAGCAGGGACCCCCCACTACATATATTGTAATAAATGAAGTTGCATATTAAACTGGGTCTACAATAACGTGTAGGGCAGCCTAAAGCCTTTATACATACCTTTATAGTGCATAGAATACTAAACTATTAAAATAGCCTACTAATTGTTGATTATAACATGATTTTATAAATCATGTTTTAATGATAAACATACATGTGACAGTGAATAGAATGAACTGTATCTGTGAATGGCTACCTTAGTGACTACCTTATTATAGGCCAGTAAGCAGTGGGGATTTATATTTGCTGATAATATGTTGGATTCATGTTAGGTCTTTTTCATTTTTGTAAAAACTTTCAAAAATGAACAATAATTTGGAGGCTCCCCTGCAGTGACTCTGAGGACCCCCTGTTGAATATCCTTGATCTAACATGTAAATTAATTTTACACATCATCTAGACCGAAGTCCTTATTGTTGCTCCGGATACTACAGCCTCCAAGGTTGTTCAGCTTTTGGGGTCCCTTTCTTCAGCTGTACAGTCCAAACTCCGAAATTGTGGTGTTATATTTGATCATAATATGTTTCTTGACCAACATATTAAACCACTAACCCGCACGTTTCTTTCAACTGAGAAACATTGCTAAACTTAGAGCCGTGGTTTCGCAAGGTGAACTTCGTGGTTTTATGGTTTTATAAGAAATGGGCACAGCGACGCCATAGACTTCGACGGAGACCAGTGAAGTCTATTAGAAGCACTTTTCCGGTGATGGCTGAGCGTTACTGAGCAGCCTCCAACTGAGATTGAAGACGTAAATGTGACGTGAGCAGCCTGTCTGAAAGTTGGAAGTCTTCTGGTAGCTGTGCCAAGAGAAATCTCAATCATTCCCAATCTTACAGAGATGGAGAGCGTGAGTAGGAGCTGTCCATGAGCGTAGGAGCTGGAGCAAAACGGTGGTGCGCTCTGGAACCGGGGCTCTGGGGCCTCGGACCTCGGGCTGTTGCTCATGTCTGGGGCGGGTGGCGTGCCTCGTCGGGGCCCTCTTTGACGGGGGTGGGGCTCCCGCTGTTCTCCCCTGCCGGCTCTCTCGCAATGGGGGGTGTGCAATGGCCGGTGTTGTCGTGGTGGGTTTTGGCCCTCTTCCTTGGGGGTGGCTGTCTGGGGGGACTGGGCCCCCGTCCAGGGTCATAACCGGCCTCGGGTTCACGGGGCTCGGAGGCCACTGACTCTGCGCTGCGCCTGCGCCTGCGCCTGCGCTCGGGAGGGGGGGGGTGTCGTCCCTGGTTCTCCCGCGTTCTCGCTCTCTGGCGGCAGGGGGACTTCCTGGCACGGCTTCTCTGCTGTTCTCCCTTGGGGTGGGGCATGGCTGTCCCCAGGGCATGTCATCTTGGGTCCTTTGCGCTTTCGGGGGGTCATGGGGTGCCCTGGCTACTGGGGTTCCTGCCTGCCTGCTGCTGGGGTCGGTGCGTCGCTGTTGTGGCGTCCCGCTCTCACTAACTAACTGACTACATTCTGCTTATGCACACACACACACACACACACATAGTGTGTTTCACTATCTTTGTGGGGACCCGTCATTGACATTCCCTAGCCCCTTACCCTAACCTTAACCATCACAACTAAATGCCTAACCTTAACCCTTACCCTCACCCTAACCATAACCTAATTCTAACCCTAATCCTAAAACCAAGTTTTAACCCTCAAACAGCCCTTTAACCTTGTGGGGTGCAGCATTTTGGCCCCACAAGTATACTGTATTCCCGGTTTTTGGACCCCACGAATGTAGTTAAACAAGAACACACACACACACACACACACACTCACCCATAGACACACACACATACACACAGACACACATATAGACACACACAAAAACAAATGTAGGAGTCAATGGAATGCTAGCGGAAGGTGATAGCTTGTTAGCCTCAGAATCTCCCAATAGGAGGTACGCTTTCCGGATGCTCGCTTACCCCCTTGGTTTTCACCTGTCTCAGGAAGTCTTCCTAGAACCGTCTACAACTGGTCCAGAACTCTGCTGCAAGGCTGTTGACCAGGTCCAGCAGGATGTCGCACATCACTCCTGTTTTATCCTTGTTCCATTGGCTTCTGATCAAGTTCAGGATCCAATTTGAAGTTTCAATTTCCAGGCAGCGCTGCCTGGAAGGCACTAGGATTAGGCTAAGGTTATGGTTAGGGTTAAGTGCCTTGAAGTAAACGGTCTCAGCGCTGCCTGGAAGGAGACGTTGGGGGCTTAAAACACCATTGAGCTGGTTTAATATAGGGGGTGTCATTGTGCTGGATGTTGTTGAAAGCTACATAGAGCTGCAGACTGGGTGTAGATTTCCTGCTGGATTGGCAATTTGAGATGCATCAACATGTTACAGATGCTCCTGAATATATTATCAGTGATGTCGCTTTCACAGTCAGGGTTCAACAATAAGGGTTGCCCGATGGCCCGGGGCAAGTAAAACGCCACGTCGGGGAAAGTTGACGCTTTTAAGGACATTTTTTTCGACCCTTTTTTCTGCGTTTTTTGACACGTCAGAGGTTTGACATGTTTTTTTCGTTTTTTCTTTTCCCGTTTTTGAAAATTTTTTTACTTTTCTTTTCGGCGCTTCTTGATGCTTTCAATGTTTTCTTTTAATGTTTTATCTAAGGCTGTCAATCGATTAAAAGATTTAATCTAATTAATTACATACTCTGTGATAAATTAATCGAAATTAATCGCATACATAATTAACAGTGCCTGAACTGATACTTTTTAAGAAAGTTAAAAAAAAAGGGTACTAAACAACAGTCTGCGACATAACAGCTTGTTTATTGCTAAGGCCATATGGTCAAAATGAAATGATTTAATAATAATGTATAACAATAACTTATTTCACTAGTAAATTGCTGTTGAACAACAAAAACAACCACCAGATGGGAAAATGACATTTAACAATAACTTCGAATGCACCACAAGGCTGTAGTTTACCAGTTTCATTGAACGCACCGTCTGTGTTGTTTCTCCGACGGCAGCTGCAGATTGTTACATACCGGTGTTGAATCCTATACAGTAAAACACAGTCAAACTTTACACCGTTCAGTGTTAGCTGTCAGCATTTTAACCGTTTTTAATCCAGCTACTAGCTAGCGGTAGGCTAACGTTAGCTGTTGTTGAGTATAGTGTTAACTAGCTAGCGGTAGGCTAACGTTAGCTGCTGTTGTGTATAGTGTTTGTTAACTAGCGTCACGTGCAGCGGTTTTTGTGTTTCCTGTATCGTCTGTTTCAGAGCATCAGAGAGAAGTGCAGACATATCAGTGGCACCAGATTTCGGTATCCAACCCTATTCAGGAAGAAGATTTTTACAAGTAAATGTTCCAGTTAATGATCCAGGCAGCACATTCTCGTCTCCCTCCTTCATTTTACAGTCGAATGGTGGCTAGAACAGCTCTGGGTCAAATGTCAATATGGAATGGGTTAATCTGTGTTATTTTGACAGCCCTATCACACTTTTTTTTTCTCGACAAAAGCGATTTGTACAGGGGCCAGTAAAAATTTACTTTGGGCAAGTAGAATTATTTTTCCGGTCGAGTTAAAAGTACAAAAAAAAGTACAAAAAAAAAAAAAATCCACATTCTACTTTATGATGAATCATGCACAAGTTGAAAGAGCTGATGGGATTACATTTCATTGAAACTGTAAATTCTTCATGAGACGAATACCATTGATTGATTAAAAAAAACCAATTAATGTTACTCCAGCAGGCAAGAGAAAATATTCAAGACCTGTGCAAATTAAATCTAGGTTTCAGGGAACTGAGGTTTCAGGGAACTGAATATGATGCTTTTTTAAAAACTTGTTAAGATCTGCTGATATTCTCGCAGGCGCTGTCTTTCCGCAAATGTGCAGGTTTGACAGCTTTGGCAAGATGCCACAGACTGCCTGGATAAAAAAAATCTAATAGGGGCTAGCTAAGTCTCCATAGTCCACAAGGCTTCTCTATCCAACACCCCCCCCCATACTTAATCCAACTCCACTCTGCCTCAAGGACATGGTCTTGCTTAAAATACAGCGGGCGAGTGCTTTAAAAAGAGGTCATGCAAGTACATCTATTTCTGCATCTTCTTTTGGCATCCCAGTGGATGCATTTAATATTTTAAGTGCCATATAGCATGATAAACATTATTTGTGGTAATTGAAATATAAAGTGGATGAAAAATGTATCTTGGCAGCGAGCATGTCAGCATTCACTGATATGGTTCATGTGTTTCTTTTGATTACAGTTTCCAGATGTTGCGGTTTCTCTCCCAGCATTGCACTAGATAGTTGAGTTGTTGATATTAAAATTCGAAGCTATTAAGGTTCTCGATTACAGGTCACAAAACAAATGCTGTGGCCTTTTCCCCAGATGGCTTTGGACACAGAGAGGAATTTTCAAAGATCTAGTGTTAAGTAAAGAAAGATATTTCCTTTCTATTTTATATAGACAGTGTGACGTCACAACCATACAATACCGAATGACACAGTATTTCGTACACTTTTTCATGGTCAGTCTTGGGGTCTGAAAGTATAGCTAGGCTGATGATGTTGGATGGTGTCGGCAATTCTAAACTCAACTCAATATGAACCGCTTGGAAATGTAAACATTGCCAACAGTATTGTTGGAAAAAATCATAGTTTTTTAAAGTCATAACTTTTGTGAATTGTATCTCACATAGATTTCACGAAGAGAAGAAAATGTGCAAATTATAAAAGTGGTCATCAGTTTCTGTGAGCAAAGAGTATTGTGTAAATAATCTATTTCTTGCCTTCTCGCTATCATCATAAATATGCAGTGTCACTTTTAGCTTTATTGTTGTATTAATAACTGTGACTCACATATTGTAAACAATGCTGCCACCAATGCTTAAAGTATCTAGTATTTGTCATGCATCAATACAGCAAGGCCGTAGGTTTGGTTGTATTGTCTACAGTAGTACCCTGTGCTTCACTGTCTTATCTTTGATTGATGTTTAATTTTAGCATCTTTTTAAGAGAATGTTAAATGTAAATTAAGATACTGCCTGAAAAATGTCTTTGGCAGTACCTTTTTTCTTCCTGAGAGATGGCTGCAGGTCTGCCTCTCATGCTGTATACAGCTCCAACAACCTTAACTAATTAATTCATTTCTATAAAGAAATGGGACAAGATTCTGGTGTCAAACTCGTTCTGGTTGCTGTTTGTAGTCTGAATAGTATTAGTCTATATCCTCGACCTTCTACTTCCGGGATTGCTCCGAATTTCACTCATTTAGGCTGGATATCCGTTGCCTTGGGCTTCCTTTGTGTTGGCATTTTAAACTCCGGTGGATTTCTGAGGACTATGGTTAACTGCTCTTCAGATCTCTGCAGGGTAAATCCAGACAGCTAGCTAGACTATCTGTCCAATCTGAGTTTTCTGTTGCATGACTAAAACAATTTTTGAACATACACATTCCACTAAAACAAGTTCCTTCCCAAAGCTATTTAGCATCGGCACTGCGGCTTTTCCCTGTGCTTAGCACCACCCAAGACGATTGTGATTGGTTTAAAGAAATGCCAATAAACCAGAGCATGTTTTTCTCCCATCCCGGAATGCTGTGTGGACTAGCCAGACCTTCCTCCGCAGCGCTGTGGAGGAAGGTCTGGCAATGTGAGACTACAGTAGTATTGACCAATCTCATTTGAGCAGGCTTTGGTTGCATGCATGTCAACAGTCCATGTGGAGAAGAAAAGAGGCAGAATGCATGGGTCGAAATGCAATCTTGGAACCCATTGGTTCTTGTCTGACGTTGATTTAGCTTTTTATTATTAGCTTTTTTTTGTTTATCTGCATCAATATGCAGAGAACCAATCCGGTCGCCAATCAAATCTAATTCCATTCTCCCATCTCACGTTGCAAATCAGACTGGTTGGCACATGGAAGAGGAAGTCTTGGCCTGGATATCTGCTGGCAACACCGGAACCCCCGAAATATTGGCTGTAGCCCCCAGAGGCTAAATTGTCATCAGACCGATAGCCGATGGGTTAAAAGATTGTTCACCATTAAGTTCGGGCAGCCTGTATGTACCCTGTGAGGTGAAACCCAGAGCAAAAAAAAAAAGCCCTGATCTTCTCTTATCTGGGCTATTGTGGCAGAACAGTAAGAAAACAATGTTGGTAAGAAACAACAAGAGATATTAAAAGTGAGGGGGGATATTCCTATTCCCAGGGACAATTACGCCCTTACATAGTAGTGAAGGGAACAAAACAAGTTTGGAAATTCCCTAGCATGAACTTTCCCTGTTTACATTTAAATTTACCTAAAATGAATCTAAGTTGCGTCGCCTTAATTATGTTGTTTCAGGACAAAGAACAATGTCTGTGTTTACTGTCATGTTGAGTAATGCTGACCAGTGCAGTCAGCAGTTTTTTTTTAAGACAATGGTGGAGCTCAGTCACTTCCAAAATATAAACTGTGTCTGGCACTGGATGGATGGAGAAATGCTATTAAATGATGTTGCAAATACTCTGACCATAGTCCAAACCCACTGGATACTATGTGCACACACACATGCACAGAAACCTCACATTGTCCCATTTACCCCCATCTATCCTGTGGCACGTACATGTGCATGACTCTTTGCTGACCTGCAGGGCCTGTTGCACGTCAGTATGATAAACAGCCATTTCTGATTTAGAGATACTCAACGATGATGTGCGGGCGATATGTCAAAATTCTGTTTGTTTTGCTGATTTTTTTCTGTCTGATTTTATGTACCTATGTTTTCCTTTGTATTCTCATATATTTTATTTATTGTATTTCAGTTTATTGTGAAGCACTTTGTGATTTTTATCTGTGAAAAGTGCTATATAAATAAACATTACTTAATCCCAGAATAAGTCCCAGAATAAGTATTACTTTGAATCACTTTATTTTGGTTGGGAAAAAAAGTACATAGCTGGAATATGATTCCAAGGACAGCATTTTCATAATTTGATTGAACTCCTGTAAGAACTCTTATGTTAACATGTTCAAGGCTTTGTGTTTCCCAGGCTAGCATCAAATACTTGAGATCATTGAAGGTTTCAGTAGACACAAATGGCCTTGGTCATGGGAATAAAACTGTACAAGGAATGAAAATACAGGGAATAATAAACATTAAGGGTTTGGATTTTTAGCTGGCGCTCTTCAGTTTCCCTGGCTGACATCAAAACCATCACTGAGCGATTTGATCAGCTGTAGTTAATAAAGTAATCAGGGTAAATGTGTTTCTGTGCTGTCTGTATCCAAAAAGCCTATAAAAAGACATGCACTATGTTTTTGGTATTCAAGGATGAAAACCACTGCATGTTTTTGCCAAATAAAAAGACAAGAGTGGTGTGTCTGTCTCTTGGTAAGCAATCTAGCGTGCTAACAATTTTCATACAAAACATGAACTTAAAACATAGTTTGGTAAATAAATAATTTTCATATTCTATTTCATGTACAATATCCATTTGAATGTATTATTTTAATACTCATTGGGTCTAAATTGGCACAATGGTTAGTTCAGGAGAATATATCAATATGTGCTTTAAAATTCAGAACAATTCAGAGTGAACATTCACCTAATGACAAAAAGCATGCAGTCATTATGTTCCTTGCTAATTAATAGTTACAGTATTATCTTGATTTACTTACGGTGTATTATTCATATATAACTAACATATGAATAGATTCAACAAAAATGTACCCAACAGGTGTTTTTCTGGTGCACATTAAAACTGAACTGAAAGTATACTGTCTTATTGAGTAATATAACTGGTTTGAATATAAGTATAATTTTCTGTACTCGTATAAATTAAATTTTTTCCTTTCTGATTAGTGGTGATTGTGAAACTCTCCGTACATCCACCCAAACAGTTGGCAACAGAACATTGGGTTTGGTGCCTGACTTTATAGAAATAAAGGTCTAAAAATGCCAAACAAATAATCTTTAAAAAAAAAAATTGTGAAGTTGCGGAAGTTATAGAGAAACAACAACAGCGGGACAGATGCTCCAGAACAGCTATTAAACCGACTTTGTGGTGAGATTGTTTTGCCAACTACTGTTTCCAAGTCTAAGAATGAGCTTTTAATCTCAACTCCATGTTCTGTGTTTATCCTCGAGGCAGGCAGTATGGATCTAGGGGCTCACTGCACACTGTGACTGTTTCCACAGCACTGTCAAACATTTGCAATACATATTTTGACATGACGGTGGAAACTAACATGATCTGTAATGGTCATTCATTCATAGTCCTGTGTCAGAAGCTTATAAACAGACAATGACACTGCTGACGAGCCCAACCTACTTCCAACGATACAAATTGGAGATGACAGGCCTCGGGATTCTTTTAACCACATTTCATAAAGCGTACGGCAACTCGTAGTTCTGTTGTTGTAAAGGAACTTTCTCTCAAGGTTGAACGACAGTGGACTTATCTATTACAAATTACATTTTGTAATATATAAATAAATTGTCTAATATAATTGATATGTTCATGTTTGCGAGTTGTATGTTTTGTTAATCACAAAAAAAATAAAGAAATAGACATGGCCAAAAGCAAACAAAAAAGACGTTTACGTTTTGTTTATTTATAACTGAGGCTCAGAGAAGGCTTTACTACTGTAGGTCAAATGGATTCAGGCCAAAGGCACCAAGAACGTATACTGTGTAATGCTATTTCCGTGTATTTGAGCTCCCCTAAAGTCCAGCACTCAAAGACAGTGGAAGGAATGAGAAAATGACACCTAGGAAAACATTCCAGGAGGGGACCCTGCTCATGCTCAGGCTGGTGTCCCCGGCATTCCCTGCACGTCCGATGAAGCTGTACGAGCATATTAGCATTCTACTGACATGGGAAGGTAACGGGACACGAGGGAAATGCCTGTGGAGCTGCAACCAGAGCTGGTAATCATTTATTTCCAGGCATGCTGCTGCTAGAGATGGGCCTACATAGGCTATATTTCTTTGGAGCCTCAGTGAGGCAGTTGTGGTAAGGAAAACTGACAGATTGGGAAACTTTTTAAGTCCACTTGAAGGGTATACATTGGAGGGGTGTAATGGCAAATAACCTCACCGTAAAACCACAACTTGTTGTTTTACCCATGGGTGTGTGTACGGATTAAATTAATATAACAAGCTCTATAATAATGTAACATTTTAAGGAAATAGTTTGATATGTCAAAAAAATATAAGTATTCACTTGCTGGCATAGAGTTAGATGAGACATGCCCATAAAGAGATGACAAGATTTGAGTGAGAAAGAGATGCAATATCCCCAGAAGGACGGTTCATGGTCGGTGTCTTAAGGCGCTGACACACCAAGCCGATTATCGGCCATCGGACAGTCTGGCGAGGTCAGTGACTCGAGTCTGTTCGGTGTGTTCCGTGCCGTCGTCTGTCGGAGGAGCCGTTGGTCTTCATTTGGGCCAATTTGAAAATGTTGAATCGGAAGGCGGGCAGTCTGACTCAATGACCAATCTGATTGGTGGAGTGCTAACCCGGAAATGACGAGCGGGATGAGCGTGACTAGAGACTCTCAAAATCTGATGAAAATCTTTTAAACTGACCTTTGTCGATCTGAAATGAAGACAGATTCAGCAACTGCACGGCCTATTTCTCGCTTAAAATGTTTTCAGAAACACGTTTCGGTGAACTATTTTCGTAAAATATGAGATCGTATTCCGAATGAGCCGCCATAATGGTCTGGCTTTGAAATTCCGGAGAAGCCAGACCCACGTGACGTGTTCGTCCAATCAGCTGCCGGTTTTCATTTTTTGGGCAACAATACAGATTAGCGCCACCTGCTGTTATGGAGACGTATTACGTCTCACGCACACGCAGAACGTACGCCCAAGTTGGCGTTGCTTCGGTGTGTTCTGAGGCAATTTTTTGACCAACTCGGGGAGGCAGTCAGTCCGACTGCCTTTTCTGCTGACGGTCGGCCGTCGGGTTGGTGTGTCAGAGCCTTTAACCCTAAGAAACGCCCCTACACTTTGGTTTTTGAGCTAATCAAAGCTACATGACAGTGATATCAACCCTCTCATTTAACTCTAAGCCAGAAAGCCAAATTATCATATTTCCCATAATGTTGAAATGTGCTTCAGAGGTGCTGGTAAGTGGATTTTTTACCTTTGGACAGCTAACCAGCCGCTGCCTGATATTGGCTTCATGTTTAACACACAGACATCAAGCGAATAAGTGTATTTCCCAAAATGTCAAACTATTCCTTTAAGAATAAAAAGATTGTGTGTAGCTTAACAGCTCACCATTATAAACTTACACTGATTATGCCATGAATATATACATTTGGAGCCACTGTATGTGCATTTAAGAAGATACAGCAAAGATACATATAGATTTAAAAAAAAGTAGTGCTGTCAGTTAAACGCGTTATTAACGGCGTTAACACAAACCCATTTTAACGGCGTCAATTTTTTTATCGAGAGATTAACGTTCTTTTTGGCCTAGCAAACTTTGTAGTTTTTTTCACATGCTGTTGCAACAACTAGTAACGTTAGAAAAACTACAACACCACACCGGATCTAACTAGACCGGAAACACAACAACAGGCACGCCCACACACTTGTTTGGGCTTGCGAGGTGGCCAGAGAGTAGTAGGCTAACGTTACATTTTGAGTGGATGGCGAGCGTGAGACGCCGAAATGGATGCCAATAAGATTCTGAATGGAAAGTTTACTTTTAAAAAGTTGCCAAATGGTTCCATTGACAAGACCAAAGTGATCTGTGTGTTTTGTCGTTGTGAACTGAGCTATCATCGCAGCACGTCCAGTCTGAAATACCACTTGATGGCCAACCACACAGCTGATGTGAATTCTCCACCCCCTCGTCAAAGCCGATAAAATGTGTGAGAGATTATTTGCTCCAAGTGAGAATGTTAGTGTGAAATTGAACACTACAGTATGCCAATGTTGTTTTAAAAAAAAAAAAACATTTGCACAAAGCAAGCCGATCCACTTTTCCATGTTGATGAGAGCATTAAAATGAGAAAAAATAATGGGACAAAAAGAAATCAAGGGACATTTAGAATAGATAATGTGCAATTAATTGTGAGTTAACTATGACAATAATAATTAAATATTTTTATCGTTTGACAGCACTAAAAAAAATGTTATATGTCCATTTAGCATTTGTGGAATCATAGTTGTAGTTGTTTTGTTTTTTGAATAATACAAGTTCTTATATAACTATGTTTGTCAGGTTTTTTTCCGTAAATCTGTGATGTATCTGTGCCTCTAATTTGTGACTTGTAAGACACAATTCACAAATGAATGCAGAGGGATTTGTATATTTACATTGAAAAATACTGAGTTCATTTACAAATGATGAAATACTAGTTACAAAATTAGACGCACGGACACAAATACACATTTGCGGATACAAATCACTCTGCATTCATTTGTGCATTGTGTTTCACTAATCACAAATTAGAGGCACAGATACAACACAGATTTACGGATACAAATCACTCTGCATTCATTTGTGTATTGTAGTTTACAAGTTGCAAATACTTATGGGACTGTTGTAGCACCATAAACTTCTTCCTTGACTTGTTAATGTAAAGTACTTTAACGCAAGTCATGTTGCGTAACTTAACTTATGTGTACACACACATATATATAAAAACGATACATTTTTTCTTAATCGCGATTAATCATATGTTTTATCACATGATTAAAATTGTATTATTTTGCATTTCAGAAATGTTATTAAGTACATATTAATAATGGAAAGCAATTCTTACCAGTATATCTTGATTGGGAATCAAATGAATGCAAAGAAAGTGACTTTATGAACTTTAAGATTTGTATATTATTGTTTATTAATTATTTACTGTAAACAAAAGAAAAATGTGTGAATTTGTCATTATTGCACAATTCAGAACATGCCAACCGTAGTACGTCTTTAAGACCCGAGTCCTCTACGATGCTGATAGGTCTGCAGTTAGTTGCCACCCGTTTTGCAAGAGCGGTAGTAATTTTTTTGGATTTGGTTTCATCCATAGGTCAGCAAGTAGCACTCTCCAAAACAGTACTTTGCCTGAGCCCGCTAGCATCAACCTGACTCACGTTAACTGTACTATGCTTAGCTCCGTAGGTGGTAGCTCAAGCTTGACGTGCTTCAGTGATATTTTAATTCGGCTTTACACAATGTGCATGTGGCTTTCGACCCGTCCGGGAGTTTTGGAAAATAAAAAGCACCATTCAGAATTGCTGCTGTCTTTCTCCATCATGCCTGCAGCAGCAGAATGTGTTACAAGGAATTATGGCAGCTTGATGATAAGTAAAGGTGCAGCAAAGGGTCAAAATAGTAGCCTAGCTAGATTCTAGTGATTTTAGAACAGCTATGGGGCATTGTTAGGCACGACGCGAAGCTGAGTGAAGTGTAAAATAAATTAATAAATGGCGGCATGCAATTAATGCGATTAAAAAAAATTAATGCTGACAGCCCTAATATATATATATATTATGTAACAAACACGTTCTCATCCCAATGCGTCAAACTGTGACGTTTCACTACGCTCACTGTTTAAAACACATGGAACACATAAGGTTAAGGTTGCCATTAAGAAGAGATCATGGGTGGGGTTAAAACAAGTGCGTTTGTCATGTAACTAAAGTGACGCACGGGACATAAACCGAGGTCTCCTGGGTGAAAGTCCTGTGTTGTTTGAACCATCCACCACCCTGACCTCTTCCCTACGCAGACATTGATGCTCTTACTTCTGGAGCACTTGCTTTGAGCGTTTAATATTGCCGCAGACGAAAGCCTTATGTGTTGATATCAAATGCAGAGGGCCGTGACAAAGCATCAGTATTTGACACCGTGAGAATGATAAGGGGCTATAATTTAACCCAAGCCATTATCTTTTTTCAAAACCTTCACAGTGCACATAAGGTTAAGCATATACTGTAGGGCTGAGCCGTGAACTGGGAAGACCCAGGTGAACTTTGCTGCACTGTGAATTACATATGTTCTTGTGCAACCCTGTCTCCTTAAAACAACAATCGTTTCACAGCATGTGGTCACTAGAAAATATGTTTCCCCTCCAACTAATGGAGAACGCAGTTTTATTGTATGGGAACGTAATTTTAAGGAGACAGGGTTGCACAAGAACATATGTAATTCACAGTGCAGCAAAGTTCACGGCTCAGCCCTACAGTATATGCTTAACCTTATGTGCACTGTAAACGCATCACATTTTCCTCTTACATTTGGACCACAGTGGAATAACTTTTAATAACATAAGAAGGGATACACTCCAAAATTCCTGTGTGGTGAAGTTTGAGAGACAGCTTGCGCTGAGTGTCAGGCAGCTTTTGAGCTTGATGCAGAGGCGCCGTGATCCCGGGGCCCCACATGTGACAGCTTTCTCATCTATCATCCCCGCATATTCTTTAAGTAAACTTTGACTCATGATCTTCCTGGTCTGCTGTTGCTGTCCTTTTGTGCTGTAACATGTTTGTTTTGCTCTTTTTGGGCACTTTGTCATGCGTGATTATGAAGCTGCCGACCTACCAGTGATGGAAGGCAGCCCTGGCTTCGCTCAGCTTTATTATTGTTCTTCTATGGCTTAAGGTTTAAGTGGGAGGGCCCTGCCTTTAGTTTCAGGTGCCTCACAGCAATAGAAATTAACTCGACCATACACGTCTGAAGCATGTACCTACTATACATTTGGCTAGCACAGATGGGGGCAATTTTAAATGTCTTAACAACATAAGAAAGATACTTGACCTTTGATTCCTTCCAAATAACGTCTCTGCAAGAAATGAAATCAAGGGGACATTTTTCCCTCTACTGATGACCTAATGCCTGAGAAATGTCTGCCGTCATTATGGGAGCTCTCCCTTTCAGACAGAGAAATCCCCACAGGTTTCTGATCAGGACTTGCCAAGTTTCGATAAAGGAGGTTCCATCCCCACCCCAAATCTCCATAGAGATTGAGCTGACTAATAAAAATAGCTTGGCTGCTCTGTTTACCCAGAGTGGGGTTTGTTTTCGGTATTTTCCTTTTCTCCATCTCTCCCTCAGTCTCTATGTTTAAGCCGTGGATGCGATTGGACTTATTTCTTACTCACTATTATATAAATGACATTAAGTTATAATTAAAAAGAGTATACATTTTAAATCAATGTGGACATTTTTGAACACCATTTTCTTAAAAGCTTTAAAACGATTTGCCTCCCATCTATCTTCCGTGTTTACAGTATGTGTGCACGTGCACGTTACATGAGGGATCAGAGTCTACTGGTTGGACAAAAGGCTCTAGGCAGCAGAGGAATCAGAGCCAGATGGATGCCCTCAGTGTCTGTCTATACTTTCAAAGTGAATGGGCCATAAATGTCAGGACGGACCCATAAACGTCAGCTTGAGGAGACAAATAATAGGTGACAGGTGACGTTCATGGAGGTACGATGATCCTCCTTAAAAAGGACAAATGTGTAGGGGCAGTTTCCCATGTTTAGCCTTTTCCCCTCTCTCATCACATTGTGAAATATTTGATGTTGACACATAAATATACCTAATATCATGCCTCATTTGTTCAGAGAGATGAGTGTAACAGCTTGACGGAATGGAAGAACAAAAGCTGGCTTTTTTTTTTTATCAAAAAAAAGTAAATTTTATGATTTACAAGCTGACTGTGTGAAGTGCATGTATGCCCATAAGTATGAATGTTCAAAGTTATATCAAAGAGTCTTTATAATTAAAGTGCATATAGTGCATTACAAGCTGCGTCAATGCTATGAAATGGTACACACTTCCCTGTCTCCTAAATGGGCGTGGAAAGTGTAGTGAATGTCGTGTGCATGGATAAAAGGTTATATCGGCATAATTTATTAATATTTCCTTTTACTAACATTAGATATTTACACAGCTGAAAGCCATATTTAGCAATACGGATATTAGGTTTGTTAACCCTTACCCTTGTGAACATTAGTTGACGTTAGCTTATCTGTGTTGCCAGAGAATTTGGTCCTGAGACAGAAACAGGTCTCAAACAAAGGTCATTTTCTCCGGATGTGTCTGTCTGAAAAACTGCCATTTTAGTGTCAGAATGTTCGGGAGATATGTGGTTTGTGGCTTGTGAAAATGGGTCCAGTATTTACTTTGGTGACGATGGGGCGAAGAATCGGTCATAATCTGTGTTCATGTTCACTTCTCCCAATGGAATCAATAGACTCAGGACCTGCCACTAGTCTCCTAAAGAGGCGCAGCAGTGGAGAAAGCAAAGTGACACAGATACAGGAAATTACTGAGTTGGGGCGCCTCGGTTCTTAATTGTTGAAGTGTGGCACAATGGAGATTTTATGAAATGTTAGGGTGGGATGGGAAGGACCTTATTAACAGCCAAAGCTCACAATGGGTAGATTATTTTACATCCATTACATTTTATGGCTTCAAACTGTCTCCTGATGTTCTTGGAGAGGCGATCATGTAGCACTCTTTAAGAAAGTATTACTGGCATTGAAAATATAATGTATAGAGAGAAAATGCAACATAATAGTGAAAGCATAGAAAACTGTCCATTAGATTGAACACACATTAATGTAGAGAGCACTAACAGTGCTGTGTGTATCAGTGTTGGAAGCATGACAAATAGTTAGGAGACACCCATAATTTATCAGTTACATTATGTAACACCAACACTGTCATCTTTTTAATGTATTACTTGTCCGTTGGTGATGTCGAGGCTTAAATAAATACAGATCTTCACAAACTCCCTGGAGCTTGTTTCCCAGGTAGTATGCTACATGCTACTATGTACTGTAGCTCCGACAGTAGTGACAGTTCATGATGTCATTGTTAGTCATGCTTTTCTCATAACAACAACATAGATCTCATAGCAACAAAAAAGAAAATATGACATAATGAAATATGGCATTTGATGAATGATGAGCTATGTAAGAAAGCATTGCATCCTAAAGAAGAAAAAAAAGATCAGTATAAGAAGGAATCCAGGACCTGTATTTACCCAGTACATGAGAATCACCTAAGAAACTTTGAGAAAATTATGATTAAGAATACTAATATATTAATATAAAACATGTGCTATATAAAATGATACATACAAAATTGTCTTATAGACTTAGTTATGTATGAACCTTTTTTTTTTCAAAACATCAACCCCTTTGATATGCACATCTTTAAACAGGAGTGTTATGCAGTAAAAAAACAATTAAACCCAGAAATTAGTCACTTTTTTCTTGTATGACAAACTAGTTCCACACAGATATTTTACATAAAACAAACTTTGTTTTATTAAACTGTGGATTTATCTTCATGAGGCCAGAATGTAGCATATTGTCATACTTTAGGTTTAGGGAACGCTTAGGCCTCCTGCACACTGGCTGCGTGGCGTGAGCGTGGCGTTTCTGTTCTGTGTCAGCTGCGTGTCTGACGCGGCGCTGCTGCTGCTAGCCTTGTCTGTACACATGTATGTTTCCCATTGATAAAATGAAATACCATGTTAAACATAAATATAGACTGATTTGATTACAGCAAAGACAACGTCGGCAGTATTGACGGCAAAATAGGCTACAGAATATTTCATTCTGTATTGACAGGTGCAATATTTGAAAATCGATAATTATTTTTTTAAATTACATTTATATCTTCATTTTTATCAAAACCTGGAGACTTTCAAACATCAAAATGTCATTTATTAATATTTATTAGTGTCAAAATGACATATAAACATCTTTTCCTATTCTATTTTGCCTGGAAACATTTCCAACACGCTTGGAGAAATCCAGTGTCAGAAATGTTGACTTTATATGTGCCTATGCGCATAGTCCAATAAAAGAACTACTAATCCCCTATTAATGGTTCTGCATTGAATCTACACCAGAGGTACGTATGTACTGTATGTACGTTTAGGTATGGACCCTACGCCGTAGCCTGCCGTAGCCTGCCGTGCACCTCCCCAGAAATGTATCTTCAACTGTGATTGGTCCGCCTGGCCGTGGCTTGGCAGCGTCGCATTTCCCCCGACTCATTTCCGGGTTCTCCTTCTCCATAAACAACATGAAATCAAGGAGAGGGTTAACTTTTCCTGCTACAGATTCCCCACCGTGGTCAGAAAGAACAGGGGAGACACTTTGTTTCTCTCACTATGACTCTAGAGTCGCTACTCGCGCCGAAGCTAATCACCGCCACTCTCTCACTCGCTCTACCACACACACACACACACACACACACACACACACACACACACCGGCTCTGCCATTCTCTTAAAGAGATACGCTAAAAAAAGGAATATAGCTCTCATCTGGAGAAAAAAAATGCAGGCACCTACAATCAGTTCTTGGATCAAGAATATGGCGCAATGTATGTCCATGGAGAGATTAACATTTATATTAAAAAACTAATTGGGGGTGTATGATAAAATCTGGAAACCAGATGACCAGTTTATTAAAAAAAAAAGGAGACATAGGGGAGCTTCTACAGAGGGTAAATGTGGGACAGGATACATCAAATTCAATAAGTGGTGAACCCCAAAAAAGGAAAAGGACTGAGACATGTCTCGGAGGGTGACAGCGGAGGTGCAATTCTTGTTTGTTTTTGTATTTGTGCATCTCATGGCTTTTGCTGGAGGTTTTCTTTTTGCGTTTCTTTATGCACATGTGATTCTGTCATATAATTTGCTCTCTGTTTTTTAGCTGTTATAGTACAACAGAGGTCAAGAGAGACATTTTGTTGTGGGCTGGGACAAGGGGGTTGTTAAAAGTTGTAATTGTAATTGCAATTAAAAAAAAAATCGACAAAAAACATTGTTTAAAAAAAAAAAAGAGCTACGCTAGAATGACGCAGACACACCAGCACACTGTATTAATCCTCACATAGGCGTAGCCTCTACTGTAAATCAGCCTTTACACTATGAAACTTAGGTTCTCCGATTACATACAGCAGTCACAATCATGGTCGGGTTTGATTATGCATGACTTTATTCACGGGACTTGTCCCTGTGAACACAATAAAATAACAATGGCGTTAAAATTAGGTCTTGACACAGAATCCCTCAAAAACATGAGGTAACAATTTATGCTTTTAAAGGTCCCTGCATGTCTAGGCGCACAGGGGCAGTTACCGGTTTTACCAGTTAATAATCCAGCCTCGGTCACAACATTGGGACAATATCTTAATATTTTCACATTTTCACATTGGAGGAAGCTGACAAGCCAATTCTTTTAGTGTTTTACATAACACATGACCTCGGCCCTAAGATGCAGGTTTGACTTTGTTCAACAAACGCAAGAAAAAGAAGAAAAAAAGAGATATTTGTCTGGCAAACTCAAATGACTCAGCTCATATTTACATCTGATCTGCACCATTGTAATGTAATGGAATACCCTGACAAATTGACAGGGCCCAATATTGTTCTATTTTCCTGCAAGCCATGCCAGAAAAAGAGTTTTGACTAGAATCCAAGCAGTCATTCAAAGTGAGTGGGCCAAGAACCTGTCCACGCTGGAACAACAGTCTTTTTTTTGGGGGGGGGAGTGCAGGACCTTGTCATGCTGTTTACATGCTGCGTCTCTGGCTTGCTAAGTCAGGTTTTCAGCACACTCCATGTGTGCGAGCTTGTAGACCAAACATTTTGGTTTCTCAAATGAAGAAATGGAGATTTTGTTTGGTGGAGTTAGTACAGTGAGTGCATTCCTTTGACTTAGTGTTTTTATCTGTAGCCTACAAATCCTGCCCATTTCATCAGAGGTCTGCCTCTGACTTCTGTTTCTCACAAAAATGTCAATGCTACAATAAAGCAATATTCAGTGACAGAGTGTGCTTTAATTTCAGTGCTAGCGCCTCGGACCTGAATGCATCACTGTCGTGCCAATAGGCTTGTTCAAGATGAGCCAGGCCTGCGCAGAATCGTTTGGCGGCGATCGCTGCCCAAAGCATGCCGGTTACATTTCTGTCCGACTCAATCCAAGTTTTAGGAGCCAGACGCTGCAGTTGCTCTCCACCGACTGCAAGACCCAGGGCATGATGGGAAACGCCCGGCTCTCAGCTGATTCAGAATTGACTCAACACTATGGCGTTTTATATAAACTTTTCATTGTCCAATAGACATCAAGGAAGAACCCGAAGGCACTCGTCTTTGAGACGCATATTTTAAAACGCCTTTAATACATCTGGCACATTCTAAATTGAATAAGTTTAAAAAACGTTGAAGTTTGCTGCCGCCGCCTGCTACCGTCCACTTTACAGGCAAGGAGCAGCTTATCTCCAACAAGCCTAATAATGACAATACCACACCCTCTAGTGTAATATTGTGATTATAAATAAAATGGTTACCAACAAAATAAAAAATATAATCAAACAACAAGATTTCTAGTCCCTGCTGCGTTAACCTCAGCCAGCCAACTTGAGCTAAAGTTAGCTGGGTAGAGATTGTAAGACTGTGTTCCTATAACTGATATCTGCAAAAAAAAATTTTTTTTCCATGGACAGGTCGTCTATGTCAGCAAACTTCACATGTAGGCTATTTTTAAAATAGCGCCGTGTCAACGACTCACCGGTACAGCTGATGGGATTTAAACATTTCCAACAACTCCAAAACGTTGTATGATAAGACTAACTCATAATCCGATGAATCCAAGTTCCACTGTGGTTTGTGATTTATTTTCATGAATACAAATGTTTCAAAAACTGTTTTTGATTTAACTCTGGGAACATTGACATGGAAATGGCGGAGTTATAGCCTATTGATTTATCCCTCCTGTTGTTCTCGGGTCAAATATGACCCATTTTCAAAAAGTTTCTATATCAGAAATTTGGGTTTCTTTCAACCAAATTTAAAAATAAAAAAACAACGTGGATGGCTTCCTACAACGCTCTTCACTTGTTTTATTTAATTTTATAGCATTTGGAGAAATAAATGAAAAAGGAAGATTGAAAAAAGTGACAGAAATGTCGGAAAAAGCTTCAAAAACGCGGAAAAAAAACCCAAAAGGTGTAGAAAAAGTGACGAAAACGTTGAAAACAGTGACAAAAACATCGGTGGAAAAGCAACAAAAGTGTTGAAAAAGACGACCAAAACGTTGAAAACAAGTTTACATTTTAAAGTTTTGACCCAGAAAAACAAAAAGTTGCATGGTCGGCAGGAAGACAACACAAGGGTTAACGCTCAGAAACCTAAGGGCATTTTTACAGCTCATTGTCCGTCTAGTTTTATTTTCTAAAAAAGCTTGTAAAACATCAACCCTGTTGTCTACAGTCAATTTATGAACATCATTTTTTTCAGGACAAACTGGGCTATTAGAATATTTGTACTGCAGTGAGGTCACTTGAATGTAAAAAAAGGTTATATGACCTTAAAGACAAATAAATAAATAAAACGGAACATGAATCTCACAGATATATATTGATATCACAGACAGATCAATTAAAGCGAAGCCAATCTCCTGTATAAATCAGTTCCCATATGTATTAGGAGTCACACTGTGAAGAAATAAACATTATAACTTATACAGTTGACTAAATATATACATTTTTTTCAAAAAAAGTCCAGACGCTTTTGCCCTCATGACATTCACTTATGCCAATAATAATGTCATATTTATTGAAATCACACACACAGCAATGTTCTAAAACAGTTCTCCTATATATCTGGAGTCATGCAGTGCAAAAATAAACATAATGAACATTATAACTCATGTAAAAGGACAAACTATTTACATTTCTTCAAAAAAGGCCCAAATTTATGCCACATCTCAAAACAATCTTCTCTGTAGAACGGTAATAAACTGCAGTGATCCATCTTTCACTCTATAGTCTTTGTTCTCGCTTGGATTCGCTGGAGTGATCCATCTTAGACTCGATATACTCTTTGTATGACGGACCTGCCTTCCCATTGGTTGAAAGACGTCAACACAATCTCGCAAAGCATCATGGGATATTCAAAATGGCAGCTAGCATTGAGCTAGCGGCAAAAATGACGGAAAATTGATAAATTATGGACATCATGTGGATAAATCTTGGATATAAGTGTTTGGATTTATTGCTGAACAACTCCGAAAAGAGGCACAAGTTCCAGGCTGGATAGAAAACCTTCTGTGAAAGGCTACAAAGACACCAAAGACACCCCCGTGATGGCTAACTCGTTAGCTTTTAGCAGCAAAAATCTGTAAGTTTCTACATTAAACCGTTATTAAATTATCTAAATATTAATCAGAGGTGCCGTTGTTCGTCGCCAACGATGGCGTCGGGTTCTAAGGGTTAAGCACGTTCTAAATTTCTAGTTGACCAATCAGATTGCCTGGTCAGATCTACTTGTTGTATAATCCACTATTGTCGCTTGGTCCTTGTAATGCATTTGGAATATCAGCGTGAAAAACAGAGAAAGAAAAACCTTGTGCTCTTCGTCTTTGTCCAAGAGGAAAAATGTGGATGTGCTCATGCAGTGGAAAACATAGCTGAAATGCAGAATTCCTCACGCTCATCATGCTATATTAGGCAAGTGCACAGCAAGGTACATTAACAACACGGCAGAGTGACTCAACCATTTTTCCAGATCAACACGAGAGCCTGTGACACGTTCAGCAGTATGCGATAAACAGATAAACCACAGAAATGGTTTCATCTGATGTTCCACATTTCTTTCTGCATCTCTACCTGCCAATGATGATATAACTGAGGCACACTTTGTTTGAGTTTCTCTCCAAACACCCTAAACTACCATTCAGACAATCTTTCATCCATTGACCGGACAGGACAGTAGTGGTCGAGCTTAGCATTTAAAATAAACTGACTTTTTTTTTTTAGTTTTCCCTTGTGAAATCTATATTTAAGACATACTGTAAGCCACAAGTGTCATCACTTGCAAAGCAGAACCTGACTGTTATTCTAGTCTCTTCACGTGTGACCTAGAGGAGTTATTTATAGAATAAAAGTGAAGAATTGCAAGAAAGACGAGCCAACGACACCTCAAGTAGATGGCAGCGAAGACATTTGTGTCAGTGAAGCATCAATAGACTTGACTTGACCAAACACAAGTTCATACCAAAGCCATGTGCGGGCTCACCAGCAACAATAAGACTGGTATGCACTTCAGGCCTTCAGACTAAAAGTGGCACATTTTGAAGGTTAAAATTGGTACCATAGTGCCAATTCAGAAGCAGTAATATAATTTTGGAATACAAGACAAAACCTGTGCAGTGTTAAAAGTAATTATACTGTACAATGGTGATATTTTGAGAGTGAATATGTGTTCAGACAGAGAGTAAAGTTAATTTTCACCTCATATTATTTGTACATATTTGACCAGCCGAAGCCGTGGTTTAGAAATAGTCTTTCGAACACGGTTTGAATTTTTGGTGACATTAATCGATTTGTTTTATGACGTTAATGTAGAACAATGTTTGGAACGTGTTTGAGTTCAATAAATAGATTAATACAATTTTTGAAATGATGGGAAGTTTTTTGGAAGTGGCTCCGAGCCGACTATATATTCAATGCCCACGGCTTTTAACAACGAAAAGCTGACCCGGTTCTAGTGGGCTGAGCCCAAGAAACTGAGAACATTTGAAAGAACTGCATGAGATTTTCACACCACTTATTCAAACCAGATAGATATAGATGAGGTTGAAAATCTGAAAGCTGAAGTTGCCCTTTAAAGGCTCTGAACCCTACACAGGTGTTTTCAGTTAACCTGGTTGATTGGACTAGCCTGACGTCGTCATACTCAGATTCTAGTCAGAATATGAGTCTGATACTGCTCCATTCGGCTGTGATTATGGGGCGTGTTTCAACCGAACCAAATCTCAATTGGATAGACCTACAGCCAATCAGAGCAACGGAGACAGACGTCACAGAAGCTGCAAGTCAAAGGCAGGCTTCAACAGAGCAAAAGCAGAGGCGGCAGTTTCCGTGTCGTGCGGACGGGTGTGGCAATGTGTATACATACGTGATCGCGGTTCTCTGTTCCTCTTTTAAAATTGTAAAATGTCGATATCTTCTATAACAGACGCAATGGCGGAATCTACACATCTCAATTCTCCAACGGCAGCCATCTTTGTTGTAAACGAATTCGACCCAAGCGCTCTTTGGTGACGTGGTTGATTACGTTACTGTTGATCATCTGTCCATCATCGTATAAAGCCCGCCCCGACAATTTGATTGGTCCGAACAGCTCTGGTTCGAGCATAGTTGCTCCACAACGGATCAAGTCCAGACCCTTCCCAACCTTAAATGTTGTGGGCGGGGCTAAGTTCGGCTGGCATCCAGGCTATGATTGGATCTGTTCCCCGGACTGTGTGGGTGTGTACAGATTGATTGATTGATATCTTCCTAAGACTTACCGGCAATTTCCACTGGATGTGGAACGTCTGCGGAACGTCGACGGAGTCATTAGGTTTCCATTAAAGTCAATGTGTGTATTTCCACTGATTGCGGAGCGGCTGTGTTCCGACTCCGTCCCAGTTCCGTCAGTCCGCAGCCCTCCGGAGCAGATACGCAGAGCTTCTATTTTTGACGGACGACGGAGAGCTCCGCAGCAATTCAGCACAATTTAGATTGTGCGGGACAGGAAGTCGAGCACAGAAACAAAATAAAACATCCGGTTACTTTTCAAAATAAAATACACCATGCTCACGGCAGGTCATATTTCCCTGCACTATACCTTGAAAACACAGCTCAGAGTTGTTTCCCCTCTACTCCTCTGGATGGAAACAAACGGTTGTTGGTTTTGTGGTTCTATAGAAACTACATCCTGTTATATCGCGCAAACATACGTGAACTCGCGAGATCTCGTGGTCGGCTGGCCGCAGCCGTTACGCAACAAATCCGGACCTGGTGGGTATTGACGGATGGCGGAGCACGTAGCCGTTCCGCAGCGGAGCCGGTCTGCAGACGTTCTGCATCCTGTGGAAATCCACGGTTCACATGTACCAAAACAACTTTTTTTTCCCCCCATCTTCCCTGGCATTGTTTCAAGAATAGTTGCGCAGCAGAGCGGAGAGAAACTTCTGGGATGCTTCTATGACGCGCTGCGTCGCAGCTGGTGGAATCACAAGCATTGTCTCAAGTGGCCGTGATTGCTGGTGGCGACCGCGTCACTACCAGAACACAGCACAGTCACCCCTGGTGGGATCTAGGTGTTATTGTCTTGCAGAAAGAAAAGGTGAAAGTCCTAATGACGAAACTCAACAGCATGCTGTAGCAGTACACTATAGTGTATTATCTAAGTGAGCTTCTATCCATGACATGAGAATGCCATGTTTCTTTATGGGATGGGACATTTCATTGGATGGGGCACAGGTCACCTGAAATAAGATTACAAATACCAGCTGCTCCACTGGAGCTGTTCTACAAGACATTGGTACTACTTTGCAGCTTTGCAGCAGAGTGTTGATAGCTGTGTCCAGATCTGTGAAACAACCACAGATGTCCAAACATTCACTTCTACTATTCTAAAGAAAACTCATTGCACTCATGGTGCAAAACTAAATCCTAGTTAACAGCATACAAACAAACTGCAACACATTTTGTGTTGTTTATTTCACTCAGGACAGAGTGATTTTTAAACCCTTTGTAATGTGGCACAGTACATCTCATATGAATGACGATATCACATCATTTAACATCAGTTTAGCCTTATTTTGTGTGATACTACACAATTCTAAAATATATACATGTATGTGTCCCATTAAGTCATGACACTGTGGCAGTGAGCACAATACCAGGACCCTAAAACTGAAGCAACTAAATGGAATTCAGCCATCCTTAATTTAATTATTTAACCTTGTGTTTTTCTTGTGATATGTCCTCTCATACTTTTGGACATTCCTAAAACATTAACACATACTTTGGCTTTCAAGATGATGAACATTTCTCTAAATAATTGTGAAATTTACCATGGTTTCAAGGCTCTTAACTGTTTTATTAAAGAGGAACTACGCCCATTCAAAATTCATACATGTTATTTCTATGATCTAAGACTGTCCTAAAACTGCCACCGTGCTGTAGTGAGTAGAACGGTCACATGTCGTTTTGGGAGCCATTGGAAGTCGACCTTTTCTGTTGTTTAGGTATGAGGATATTTCAATGTTCGATGTGTTTTGATTTTCTATGAAACTATGCTTGAAACCTGTCAAGTCAAGAGAAGCATAACCCTAACCCACAATGGATCATGTCCCGACCGAACTTCCCAACCTCAAATGTTGTGGGCTGGGCTAAGTTCGGCTGGCATCCAGGCTATGATTGGACCTCTTCCCCAGACTGTGTGGGTGTGTATAGATTGATTGATTGATTGATTGATTGACATCTTCTTGAGCCTTAGGCCACGTCCACACGTACCAAAACAATCTTTTTTCCCCCGTCTTCCCTGGCATTGTTTCAAGAATAGTTGCATCCAAACAGATCCATTTGTAAATGACTCAACACGCTACTTCATATTCCAGGCCTATAGGTGGCACTGTTTCTGCTACAGAAATTCACCAAAAATGGAGAAGAAGAGGCGGAGCATGCGCATAAAGCTTGCGCGCTGTATACAAACAGACAGTAGAAGAAGAAACCAAACACAAGAAGAAGGAAGGAGCATAATATTTTGCCCTAGTAACCCTAATAGGCTCAATATCTTCTCCAGCAGGAACACAAGCATGTAGTCCGCCATTGTTGTTGTTGTTATGAGACGTCGTCACGGGGTAAGAGGTCGAAGGCTAGAGGTCGAGGGGTGTGTCGATGACATCATCGATACGCAAAAATGCGGCTTCGCCGTCCAAACGAAGACGCAAGGGCGGCGTTTTCGAATTGTTTCGCCCTGGGATCAGGTTTCAAAAAAGTGCGTCTTCAGGCAGTGCGTTTACAGGATTCGTTTGGACGATTGGGCAAAACGTGCGTTTATACCAAAAAGCGTTTCCGTGTGGATGGCCCCTTAGGCATTTTGCCCTTTAACGGTTGGTGACAGGAAAGTGGGGAGAGAGAGGAGGAAGACATGCCGCAAAGGGCCACAGCTCGGATTTGAACCCTGGACCGCTGCGGTAAGGACTGAGCCTTGGTACATGGGGCTCACGCTTAAGCAGGTGAGCTACCAGGGCACCCCCACCTTTATTATTCTTATTGGTAGATGATGATTTGTGACCTAATAATCTCCCATCTAAGCTCCAGCCCTCCCTTCAACCAGGGGCACGTTCAGCCCTGACAAAACGTAACAAACCATTGATCTACACTGAAACTGTGGTGCGTTGAACACCCTGTTTTTATTACCACGAGTTTACATACATGTCACTACTCATTGGGTAACATCTCTGACACACCCACCAAGCGAGAGAAAACATACCTCAAAGCTCGCTGCACGTTTCACAACATTCCAAGGAATCATGCCGTTCAATCCGAATACTGTAGCAAAACGGTGCACACCGTTTTAAAGCAGCCATATTATGCTCATTTTCAGGTTCATAATTGTATTTTAAGGTTGTACCAGAATAAGTTTACATGGTTTAATTTTCAAAAAACACCATATTTGTGTTGTACTGCAGTGCTCTCTCTCACTGCTGCAGATCCTCTTTTCACCTGGTCTCTGTTTTAGCTACAGAGTGAGACCTCTTTTCTTCTTCTTCTTCTGTACTATCTTTGATTGCACTGCATATGCGCAGTAGCTCAGATGTAGATCATGTCAGCTAGCTAGCTCCATAGACAGTAAAAGAAAGGCTGTTTCTACAACTTCGGTCAGTTACAAGGCAGGATTAGCTGGGAGACTTCTAAATGAGGGCGCACATGGAAGTAGTTCTTTTGTAGATTATGGTGAACTTGTGTGTGTTGTAGCAGTGCTTTGCTATTGAGAACGAGGTAGCATGCTAGCGTTAGCATGCTAGCGTTAGCCATAGCGTTAGCATGCTAACGCTACGAGCTAATGGTTGCGGTTAGCCTGCTCGTTTCGGCTTGTGACGTCACAAGCCGTGCCGATTTTGAACAGCTCACCCAGAGACTGAAGGCAGGACACATTCAGAAACCGTATCTCACTCTAAACAGCATGGATGGATTTTTTTCAAAGTTTGTATGTGTGTGGAAGCACCAGAGACACAACATAACACCCCAAATCCCAGAAAAAGTGATTTTTTCATAATATGGGCACTTTAAGATTGAACGTGTCCCTGAGCAGAGGTCTGATCAGCCAGAATAACTAAAAACACCTGTGTGGGTGTTCAGAGGCTTGATACTATATAATCACAAGGTAACAAGAACACTCAAGTTTTAAAGCTATGGTGCGTAGTTTCTCTCTCCCCCATGAGGAATTCTAAGTAATGACAACAAAACGTGTCCCCATTTTTTTTTTTTTTTTTTTTTTTTTTATTTATTCGGGACAGTACACATTAATGAACAATCTAACATTTCTGTAAAGACTGTAAATGAGCCAGGTTATAGCATAAATGCAAATTTTCACCTGCTAATTTTCACCCCATGACACAAGCCTTCGGTGATCGGGCACCGCCCCCAGCCCTCCTCCACACAGTTGCTAGTAGCATTTATTCCGTCAAATCAAGGAGGACACAGAGGATTAAAAACAAACGATGGACTCTTCAGAAGAGGTTATTATCTTGTTACTTTTATGTCTTCTTAGTCTCCAAAGCTAATTGCTGCTGTTGTTCTTTCTCAGCGGTTACGCACCACTCAAGCTTGTGCGTACGAAAGTCGCCGGACTACACCATTTTGTAAACATAGCCATACTGAGAAATACAGAGAGTTTTGTGGAGCTGATTATTAAACTGGTCTTAATTAGCTTTGTATCAACTCATTTGCCAATGGCTTGAATGGAACGGAGGTTCATTAATATAAAATAGTTGCGCACTGTAGCTTTAATCGTTTATAGTGATCAGCTTGAACAGAACAGAACACACAAGAGGTCCGAACTGCAATGATGTGAATACTAGAGCGTACACAGCCAGTTTTGTATGGAAATATTGAGTCAGGAGAACTCTTTTCTGACTCATCTACATGAATATCTTATATAATATGAAAGACAAATGCTGACCATGCTGAATACTTCATCAATCAATTGTCTATTACAGCCATTCCATAATGTAAATTCATCTTATGCATGTCTGTAATTCTGTAAAACTAAAAACAACACTGATCCATCAGTGCGTCCCCTCTAGTGTGTATTGTATTGCTTTACGTGGGAGACACAGAGAAAACTGGATGAAAAACAGAAAAATTATGACAATCAATGGGCACACTTGGGTCCAGCGTGTGCCTGCCAGTCAGCCCATCACTGAGCTGGTTTGTGGTTGAGTGGGTGTTGGTGGTGGGGGCTTCTATTTTACGTCACAAAGGTACATGGACTTTTGCAGAATGAGGACTTTGCCAACTGTCACTTGGCATGCCAAACAAGTCTTGGAAGCTAAAAGACATTTTGTATTCAAGTTTTAATATGCTACACACGTGTGTGCGCTACCCATGCTTTCACGCACAAATAGACAGAGCTCTCCAGTTACAAACTAACACACTGTCATTACTGCTCTTAAAATTGTATCTTTACAGAATGTTTGTTTTTGACATGCAGTGATGGGCTGACTGGCAGGCACATGCTGAACCCAAGTGTGCCCATTGATCGTCATCATTTTTCTGTTTTTCATCCGGAGTTCCACCAGACGCTGATGTGCCGCGTGATTTTGTTTCCGTTGTCTGCCATGCATTATACCCACAATGGTCTCAGAAGGGGAGCGTTTTGCCCGCCAGACTCACAAATTTCATAGTTTTGGTCATTTTTCTTTGATATTTGTGCTTTTACCATACAAGTAAGTAGTCTACATAGTTTAATTGTGGCTTTGTTTTAGTTGTTAAAATAGTTTAGTGATGTGATATATGATCGGGAGTCTTCACATGGTGTTTATTTTGAAAATTGAGCGTATGATCTAGCCCTTCCATCCCCTGTTGAACGCCCCATGGCTCAGAGCAGAGCGGAGAGAAACTTCTGGGACGCTTCTATGACGCTCTGCGTCGCGGCTGGTGGAATCACAAGCATTGTCTCAAGTGGCCGTGATTGCTGGTGGCGACCGCGTCACTACCAGAACACAGCACAGTCACCCCTGGTGGGATCTAGGTGTTAAGAAAAGGTGAAGGTCCTAATGACGAAACTCAACAGCATGCTGTAGCAGTACACTATAGTGTATTATCTAAGTGAGCTTCTATCCATGACATGAGAATGCCATGTTTCTTTATGGGATGGGACATTTCATTGGATGGGGCACAGGTCACCTGAAATAAGATTACAAATACCAGCTGCTCCACTGGAGCTGTTCTACAAGACATTGGTACTACTTTGCAGCTTCCATGTGTGAGTGTTGATAGCTGTGTCCAGATCTGTGAAACAACCACAGATGTCCAAACATTCACTTCTACTATTCTAAAGAAAACTCATTGCACTCATGGTGCAAAACTAAATCCTAGTTAACAGCATACAAACAAACTGCAACACATTTTGTGTTGTTTATTTCCACTCAGGACAGAGTGATTTTTAAACCCTTTGTAATGTGGCACAGTACATCTCATATGAATGACGATATCACATCATTTAACATCAGTTTAGCCTTATTTTTGTGTGATACTACACAATTCTAAAATACAATACCAGGACCCTAAAACCGAAGCAACTAAATGGAATTCAGCCATCCTTAATTTAGTTATTTAACCTTGTGTTTTTCTTGTGATATGTCCTCTCATACTTTTGGACATTCCTAAAACATTAACACATACTTTGGCTTTCAAGATGATGAACATTTCTCTAAATAATTGTGAATTTTACCATGGTTTCAAGGCTCTTAACTGTTTTATTAAAGAGGAACTACGCCCATTCAAAATGCATACATGTTATTTCTATGATCTAAGACTGTCCTAAAACTGCCACCATGTTGCAGTGAGTAGAACGGTCACATGTCGTTTTGGGAGCCATTGGAAGTCAACCTTTTCTGTTGTTTAGGTATGAGGATATTTCAATGTTCGATGTGTTTTGATTTTCTATGAAACTATGCTTGAAACCTGTCAAGTCAAGAGAAGCATCACCTGTTGCATCATTTGCATATATATTGGTGTTATAAAAAGTAATCATCTATTAAAATGATTAGAGCAAACATTAGTGGAGATCCTGTTTTTAAGTCCTGTTTAGTTTCTTAATCAATTAGATGGTTACTCAGCTAACGAGGGAACTGATAAACTTCACATATATATCAAGATGTACAGATTCTGTATAGTTCCCCCAACTCACGGTAATGCCATGCTTCAGAGATCCAAATTTTGACAATAAAATAATTTCTTTAATCAATACATAGAAGATATAGTTTGTACAAAATTATCTTTAAGGCATGAGAAGTAAAACAGCGTACCCTAAAAACTGAACTTTGGCCATTCATTTCGCAAACAAGTAAATATTAAGGTACATCTACGTATTACTTGCAGTACATATCCAAGTTTTTTCAGAAAAAGCCTCTGTGTGAGTAACATCAAGTCACTTCAGAAGTGCCATGCTGTGTCATTGTGGGCTTGTAGCGGCAGCTGTGTTTAAGTTCCAACTGATGTCTATTGGTTCTGCTGTGTCATTGTTACCAGATGATGGTCACAATGGCCTCAGAATAAAGCACTCCCTCCCCGAGTCCAATTCCTGGCCCAAGTGCAACCATTCTGATGGAGACCCCCTGGGTGTGTGAATCCTTTGGTAAGAGCCCATCTAGGAGCAGAAGGGGGTGAGGACATGGTCACAACCAGCGGGAACACCTGCAGTGTACTTCACTCTGCCAGGGGCCATTTAAGGCCACTTTGAGAGAGTTTGGTTTAGAGCCAAAGGAAGTTGTATAAGGGGAACTGGCACAATATCAAGGCAAAAGCATCAAAAGTACAACAGAGCAACCATGGTGTTAAGAATCTGTCCCATTTTTAGGTTGGTAACCAATTATAACTGTGGAGGGTTGTCTCAGGTCAGTCAATGACAAAACATCCCGGGGCTCTGGTACTGCTTTTAACTCAGTAGACCATGAAATCTTACTCCAGACTAGAAAAATATATATCACAGGATACAAAACTTCGGTCATAATGGAGTGCCACTGAAAATGGCTCTGCACAAACTCAATATTTAAAATAATGTAGAGATGCACGCACTGGGTGGTGGCTGACGTCAACATTGACATAATAGCACAGAATTGTTGATGAGGTACTTGTGGTTTTTAATGAACTGTCTACATTTGTTTGATATCTTGGACATTTAAAAAAAAAATGCTGCTAGCATACATCTTACAAACATTTTCTTGGTCTCTATAGTAGAAAAAGAATTTTACATTGCCTCGGAATAATAAACATACTTCTCTCAGTTTACAGTGAATATTACAAAACTGATTGTGTGTGTAGGTGTGTGTTTGTAGACAAGTGCATGAGACACAAGGTTGTCCACGTTCCTCCTTGTCCAGGCATATCAAAGGCAGGTGCCAACCCTTGTGTTCCTGCCAGCCTGATACTGTGCCAGATTCCAAAGGTTAACAAGAATCTGCACTCTGCAACCAGCCACACACAATAGTGCCATTCTTCTCTTTGCACATACCTACTTTGGTTCTCCTTTCCAGAATCTTCCTGTTGTGACGCACAAAAGCTAGGCTTGTGTTATTTGAACCCAGGGACGTGCCGGGGATTGATGATCGTGACATTTGGGCGTGTAAAGACAGTTTTCACTGAAATAAGGGAAAAATCCTTTTTTAGATTATTCTGAAAATACATTGTTTTTTTCTATTCCTTTATTTTCTATTCTTTTAAACATATGTATATACTGTAAATACAGGAATACTGCAAAATTATGTATTACCTTGCTATTTCATGAAGGTGAGTAGATGTATTAACTGCAAACTGAGGTACAGAGCATGAGGTCTGGAATAAACGGTTATAGTTAGGGCTTTTAATAAGAGCACTAATTCATGTTTTGACATAAAGCATGACTTCATCAGAGTAAAATAGTTAACTCATGCTTTATGTCGAAACATTAGCAGGTGCTATAGCTTTAAGTATAATTGTGTGCTCCAGACCTCCTCCCTCAAGGTTCTGTCTCAGTTGAAAGTAGCAGTGTGTACACTAGCTGGGCCAAGAGAAGTGTTCTTTGTTTCTTCATGCTAATTTGAATGCTGGTATCACTGTAAAATAACTGTAAATGAGTGTCTTTCAAAGTGCATGATACATAAACTTAGCACAAAAAGTAAGGAAATTTGTGTATGGTAGATTATTTCTCTGTGGTAACAATGCTTTTTGGCAATAAATCTTATACCGTTGGAAAGCCTGTTTAGTTCCCTTTCAAATGGTGCCCCATTTGTAAGGAACATGCATTTGTGGGATGAGCAGCAGCGCTGAGTATGTGGGTTGCGTCCATGAAAAATTTGCCAAATCTTCTCTGCCAATGCCAAACAGCTTATTCTGACATTGACTCGTTTGGTGTTTGGTGGATTGGATGATTGAAGTTTGAAGAAACAAGACATATTGGCAATTTAACAATTTATTCATTTCACAAACAGGAGCCTCAGTAGCGTGTGGATGAACCATACACAGCCACAACAGCCTGGCACCTCCTCCTCATGCTGGTCACCAGCCTGGTCACACACTGCTGTGGGATGGCATCCCATTCTTCAACCAGCATTTGTCGCAAGTCAGCCAACGTGGTTGTGTTGGTCACTCTGGCACGAACAGCACGCCCAAGCTGATCCCACAAGTGTTCAATGGGGTTGAGGTCAGGACTGCTGGTTGAAGAATGGGATGCCTGATGTTTTACTAACTCTAAGTATTGTTGTTGCCTAAACTAAACTAGTTTGTTTTCACACCGTTTACTACGTAAATATAACGGTTGTATGTTTAATTTTGGGAGTCTTTAAGCTATGAGGATGTGTTGTAATAAATGCACCTGTGTCATGTAAAGGATTTCATTTCATGATTTAGCAACTGTATTTCACGGTGATTATATCTTGGCTTTGTATTTGTTCTTTGTGGTTATTTATTAAAATGTTTTTCAATCAAAGATTTACAATTTTAGTGCCACATGGGTTCCTTGGAGAAAAGATATATACTCATAATTCATAGTCAGTGTAATAACCAGTAAAAAGTAAAGCTAATAAATGTTAACGAACCCCACTTTTCACTACCACCATCTTTTTGCACTAGTGTGTCTGTGTCTCCATCTTACCTATTTATTATTCATTCTGCAATGAAGTCATAGTCTACAAGAGGTGGAATATCTGTCAGTCTGAGTTAGACTGCACTCAGAGGACATGTGAAATATTTGTCTACTGGGTGATAAGTAGACTGGAAGCAGGTTTATATAGTGACAAGCTGCACAATTTTAATTGACTAAATTGCATTAAATAATTAATTTAATGATTGTGACGTGGACACAAAAAGTAGAGAAGTACACAGCGTGGGTAATTCTTACTGAAAATGTTCATTACTAGCCACTTTGCTGACATGAACTATGGCACTTTGGATCGGAGCTGTCTGAACACGTACGCATGCACAGAAATACAGTTCATGTACGCACAAACACGGACTGGGCTTCCTTACAATTGGGATTTAGTTTCACTAATGTTCTATGTGAGATCCTGCAAAGATGTGCAGCCAAGGCCACGAGAGCAGTTCCACGGTTTAATTGCCTGCTTTCTTTGGTCCATTTTTTTTTTAACATTTACCAACTGGAGCCAAATGTGAATGTGAGTATACTATTAGGTTAGTATACTCACATCCATCTGCACATGCCTCCCTGCTCATTCTTTCAAACCTGTTTTAAGGAAAAGCAGTTCATGTCTGGGGAAAAAAGAACACTGCAAAAATAAGGATTGTCCAGAATTCATTCACTCATTTTGCCTTCAGAAAAGCCTGAAATATGCATGGATTCAACAAGCTGGTGGTTGCTCCATCCATCCAACACATTCAAGCTGCAAACCATCTTTTGCACGAGTCCATCTAAGTTCCTGAAAACATCTTGAGTGACATGAGACATGACCCTGAAAGTGTAGAGTGTGGCCATGAGGGAAAGCACCTGGTCAACAACAATGCTGAGGTACACTTTGGCATTCAGGCTATCTTCACTTGGTATGTGAATCACAAAAAAAACACCAATTACACCATCAGCTAAACTGTATCTGTACATTTGACACAAGTCAGACTGTTGAAACAGAAATCAATATTTCACACATCAGGAAAACAAATTGGGCTGAAACTATTGTTATTATTGTTAATCTGCAGATTGTTTTCTTGATTAATTGATTGATATAAAATATCAGAAAATACTGATAACTTCTTAAAGACCAGGTCGATGTCTTCAAATAGCTAGCTGGCACTTTTATCACTTTTATAATTGCTAATGACTCACAAAATGACATGTATGACTGTTCGATTTACTGCTGCATGGTGACTGTAACACATGACCAGGATGGACATTTTAATCATGTGACCATTTTATTTAATTTAATAGGCGCAGTTTTAAACACGTAGTTAGCGTTGTAAAATGGAACTAGTTAAGTTTTTATTAACAAAAATACTTACGGTTAGGAAATTCAACAGGGATTGGCATAAAATGAGTCACGTGAAACTACTAAAATAAGGAAAAGGATAACATGACGTCACAGACCTTATTGTGTCACGGAAGGTCCATAAAAATCACTTAATTTCAAAAAGTGACAGTTGATGTATGGTATCACAAAGGACGCAAACCCCGGTCTCCTAAGTGAAAGTCCTGAGTTTGTTTGACACAACCACCGCACGAACCTGCCTCCTCCTTAAGGCCATTCTATGCTTCTGCGTTAAATCGATGCCGTGGGTACATACGGTACATGAACATACCGACCCCACGCCGGACCCTTCGCCGTAGCCTGCCGTGCACCTTTCAAAAAATATAACTACGCGTTGTGGCGACGTAGACCGCAACAACTGTGATTGGTCCGCTTGGCCGTGGGCTTGGTAGCGTCGCATTTCCCCCGACTCATTTCCGGGTTCTCCTTCTCCATAAACAACATGAAATCAAGGAGAGGGTTAACTTTTCCTGCTACAGATTTCCCACCATGGTCAGAAAGCACAGGGGAGACACTTTGTTTCTCCCACTATGACTCTAGTCGGAACTCACTCCGAAGTTAATCACTGTCACTCTCTCAGTCACTCTACCACACACTCCTCATGCACACACACACACGCACTGGCCTTGCTATTCTCTTAAAGAGATCGACGCACACACCAACGCACAAGTATAAACTCCTGGCCACTTAAGTAGGCTACGACGAGAGCTCTGCGTGGAGCCTCCGCAGAACCATAAATGAGACTTTAGGCAGATTTTGTCAGATCACATCCTCATTTGCTCACGCGATAATTAGCCTACTACAGCCACAAGAGGTCACCGCCTAACAACAAACTTAATTATTGGTCGTGAAGAACTGCTGGCACAATCAAACTATACGGTTGTTTTCTGGGTGAGGACGGCCTGGACTTACAATAAGTGCATTCAACCATGAAGATACCATTTAAAAGTTGCGGAAATCACGCGAGTACATACAATTAATCAAATGGACAAAACTGCTTCAAGTGCTACATTTTAGAAACAAGAGCTAGAGAAATGTATTTCTTTAAGAAAAAAAAGGAAATTAGGGTGTGATATAATGGGCTCCTTTAATGGGCCATTTGGTGAGTGTGGGCCCTGTATATGTATAGCATATAGTATAAGCATTCCAAATCAAGAGGCAACTGTAGATGCCCTACAGCTTTAATAAGTGCTTTGATTTCATTTATTCAGAAACTCGAGTGAAGATAATGACCTCTTCTGAAGAGTCCATCATGTTTTTTTGATCCTCCGTGTCCTCCTTGGCTACTAGCAACTGTGTGGAGGAGGGGTGAGTGGGAAGTTTTGTAGTCATTACTTAGAATTTCTCATGCAGGCGACAGATACTACGCACCATAGCTTTAAGATTACATTTTGACTAGCATTGTAATACTCTAACATTTTGTTAAAAGGACAGACATTTCTCAAAGCTTCAATAAAGCTTTTAGGAGAAACCTTGTAGTATGACTGTGGTAGTTGACAATTACAATACAACAAGACCTGGAAACATCCATAGCAAAATGTTTCAATTCAGGGATACACGAGTAGGGTCAGGAGGATTATGTGTTTGTATGCCTGACTCATTGTTTGATAGAACTTGTCAGCTTGGGTTTCAAGTGGCATTTGTGGGTGGCTATTGCGAATCCCAGGACAAGTTGAAAAGCTTAGCTCTTTGGAAATGTCACTCACTCAGACTTGAAGTCAGAGTCTAACCAATGAACTTGCAGCAATTCATCATCTGAAGCCTATCTGTTACAGCGCTCATGTATTTACTTCATGGTCTGCAGTGAAAGAGAATGGACTCTTGTTCTGCACTGCCAAGGTGTGTGTCAGTGAGAGTACGGCTCAGGTAGGTACCCACAGCTTCTCTGACGAGGAGCATTTCACAAGAATTAGGGAAATGTCCAACAATGTAAAACTATCCCTATAGACAACCAGCAGTGGGAAGGGGAAAAAATGACATTTTAGAGTACAAGATAGATCACATACACATATTCTATAGTGCTCAAACAGACATTATACTAAGATATATCCTGTATGTATATACAGTATACATTGATCATTTGATACCGTATCTACATTAAACACTGCAAAACCTTTTGTACTTAACTTACAAAACACACTGCAATTATCCAGTACATTTTGCTGATAATACTTCTGTACTTTCACTGGAGTAAGATTTTGAATGCAGCACTTTTACATTTAACTGAGTAATTTTCTGTTGTAATGCTACCTTTACTTAAGTAAAGGATCTGAATGCTTGGTGAATATTGGCTCTCATCCCAATTTTCTACATGGCAAGAAAATCTGTCTAAAGCAATGTTGGGCAGCAGTCCAAAGGGGGACAGTTCTGAGTAAGCTTTTGGGTCAACTTAAAAACAAAAAACAAACTAAAACAAATAAACTTGATTGTAACAAGTTTCAGGAAGTTAATAATAATTATAATAAGTACCATTAGCAGTGCCGGCTCTTTTAATCGTGTAAGCCTCCCCTTGCTGCTTGTCTCAGAAACTGAGAAGAAGACTGACAACAAGGATGACACAAATATACAGTATTCAACTGACAATAGACCTAAAAACGTAGGGAACAAACTATGTTGGAGTGAAGCAGTGGTGGACTCAGACTGTCTGACGGTCAGGGACCACCAGCGCACAGAAAGGTTTTGCAGCATGTAGCCTATAGGGCATCTTACAGGGCACTTCCTAAGAACAGAGGTACAAATGAAACACCATGTTAGGGTTTACATTTTGTACTACCTTCCTTTTTTAATAAGCTTTAAGAAGTTGTACTTAATTATTTTAGATTTCATTTTGAGAAATTCATTCAATGGTAGCACAGTTGTTAGGACTAAGCAAACCGTTAACTTACGTTAACTCCCAACTCGTTTTACTCGCAACTTGTTAAATACTGATGCTTGGTCAGTGGCTCTCAGCATCAGATACTGACGTACAAGGTACCCTTTAGCATCTGTATGTTATGTATGGGGCAGCAGCAGCACAGCCATGGCGCTGTAAGATGAAGTAGTATTGAGAGCGACAACGGTAGCGAGTAGTATGAAAGACCACAAATCCGCGTAAGGAGGCAGGTTGGGGTGGTGGATGGGTCAAACAACACAGGACTTTCACCCAGGAGACCGGGGTTCCTGTCCTATAGTTGTCCCGCGTGCCAGTTACCTGTAAACGTAATTTTTTTAACCCAATCCATGATTTTTTCCTAACCAAGTGGTTTTACGCTGCACTCCAAGGGGTCCGTCAAAAAGTGACGCCAAGGGGTCCTGGCCAAGTACGTTGATAAATTACGCCAAAGGGGTACCCAGAACTTTAAAAAGTGACGCCAAGGGGTCCTGACCAAGCATCAGTATTTCACAATTTGGTAATGAGAATGTGTTGGTCTAAGGGAAAAATTTGGATCCTGAAGCTAAACTAGTTGGGAACTACTGGTCTTAAGAGTGGGAAACAACATTTTATTTATTGACACGTAGTGTTGCATGTTAGCAAGCTGCCGAGCTAAGTCATAGCATCTTTTTGAAGAGAGTTTGGGCCCTATCTTGCACCCTGCAGTTGTCAGTTTCCCGTCCAGCACCCGCGTAGTTTAATAATATTAATTAGTTTAATGAATAACGCAGCATTTCATTGTTATTTTAACAGCGCATTAGTAAAATGCGCCTAGGCTCGTGCACAGCGCGCACACACTATGCTTGTTACACACACATAGGGACGCGCAGCAACACAAAGATGCAAAAGATTAAAAAATAAAAAATATTTCAATGTGAAATAGTATTATAATATGATCTGCTTGCATGCTTTCACTTCACGCACAAGCAGATCAGTTTCTTCTCCTGAAAATCTCTCCTTCCTGCTTAGCAAATCCGCCATCATAATAGCAATGCGCCAAGGTACAAATGCGCCTGGCTTTTAAAGGGAATGGGAGGTGACACTCTGATTGGTGTATTGCATGTTACGCCCAAAACACGCCTATTATTAATTAAGACACTAAGTACAACCCTTTTGAACCATGCAAAAGGGTTGTACTTAGTGGACCCTTTTTTACCCCGTTAAACTAGCAAGAGTGGATTCGTACACGACCTAAACGCACTTGCACTAGGCGCTTCACGCCGTGCGCTTAGATCGTTAAAATAGGGCCCTTTGAGTCTGCGCTTTCCAGTCTAAAAAAGTGAAACTAGAAAGTGATCATATGGTCATCTGCAATTAGCCACAGATGTACTTGCCATTACCGGGGTGGTTGGAGTCTCATAAAAACTGTAGTAATAATCTGTAGATGATCAGTCATTTAATTTTATATTCCCATTGAGGGTGAAATCACATATTGAAACAGGTGTCAAAATATTGCCTAAGTCGTATCTCCTACAGCGCTCATTAAATAAATTCCAGACTAGACCTGCTTGGCAAAACCCTTCTAGGGTGAGCTATTACACTGAAGAAGCCGTTTACATGCTGGCAGTTAAAATATGGAAAGCCATTACAGTATTCATGTTTCTGGCTATATTTTATCTTGACATACATGTAGGACTTTGACTGATAGGGTTTCTGTTTATTCCCATGACAGCATGATGCGTGCACATTTATTTTAAGTATGAGAACGCTGTGCTTCCAGGATTTGCGGGGAAGTCCCTCTTTTGCTATATAGGGGTGTGTGTGTGTGTGTGTGTGTGTGTGTGTGTGTGTGTGTGTGTGTGTGTGCTTACAGACATACCAAAGCATCAGGGCATTTAATCACGTCTACCCGTTGAAATAAGTTGTGTTGCATGCCAAGTCACTCTTACACAAGTCCGTTTTAATGGGCTATTGGAATGTATCCAGTGATGATTTTAGGCTATCTGTTACTGAGTGAGTAGCTTCTGTTCATCGATGCTGAAAGGAACACCAGCTTATTACACACAAAACATAAAAAACACTCCCACACATGAACCATGCATGCACCTCGACATTCTGTCCCTTTGATGCCCTACAGCCTCACAATTAAACTGAATCTGGCAGAGGTGAATGTATCATCTTAATAAAAAAGAATAAAGATTTAATTACGTTTTGTTCTGAAACCTAAGAGAGTAGTGAACACCATGTTAGGTTTATTTGCCTTCAGGTCTCTTCTACCAGGGTGGCTTCCACATTCACATTCTCAGGCACTCTCATTAAATGGTGTTGTTAAAATCAAAACTGAAATCTCTGCCTTATCTCACAGAGCCTGTCATCAGCTGCGTGATGTAGAGTTTTTTTAATTTATGACATCAAAAGAATCAAACAGGATTTCCCTTCTGGCTTTACTTAGATATTCATTCGCAATTGCCTTTAAACTAATAAGATGACTATTATCAGCCATTAAGGTTTCAAATAAATCAAGTAGGAGTGAATCCTTGAAGTTGAGAAGCTGCTTACATGTAAGTTAAAGATAACTATTGTTGACTTTGTTTGCTCTTATTTTGACAATTCAATAGTTGAGACACATTCTAAACAACTATCTTTAGTCCAAGCCTCATTTTATTTCGAGAAAACAACACATGATTTCCCAGCAAACTGAAACCACACCCTTATTCTGAGACTTGAGATATGCTATGCTAAACATTTGCACTAAAAGAGTAGCAGTGTTGGGCAAAATACAGATTTTTGTGCATAAATACTGAAATGTGTCCTACATTATACATCCTTAAATTTAACAACTATTGTAATCTGTAATAACATACATAAAAATCCATGTACTTAGCCTAAGCTAAGTTAGCATGGTAACATGCTAGTGTGTTAGCATGTTATGCTGACCACCTGGAATTGACATCAGAGCCGTACTGAAAGTGTGGTCAAAAGGTTTTTCTAAACCTGTTCAATTTTGGAAAGCTATTCAAATAATGGAAAAAATAACATTGGGTGATGCAAAGTGTGTCATCCCCTTTGTCACACAACAAATATAAATAATATATGTATATAGACGGTGTTGATTCGGGCCCAGTGTGACACCACACATGGCGCTGATCTGATCGGGAGTGTGCTGGTTGGCTTCAATTGCATGTTGGATGCCTCACAACCACCGGCTTGCCAAATCTCTGGGTTTCACTCCGACAAACAGCCGACTTGGGGGATTTGGTTCCACAGTAATTGTTGTGTGCGATCATTGCTGGGCTCTGCCGAGCTTTTTTGCTGTGCCCAAGTGGCCATTGTTGTAATGTTCTTCCCAAGCTGTAATCATAGGCAGATGGCTGCGGGCCTTGCTGCTCGATCTTGATGGGGCTTTCCCCATACAAATAAATGAGGCCTGCTCACAGTGAGGTGTGATGTAAGGTGTTTGCTTAGAAGGATGCTTATTTTGGTGTTGTGAGACATCCAGATGTTGGGTTTGATACATTACCACTTGGCTAGGAATTTGTTTCTGGGAAGGATCTCAGCTAGTCTGGTCAGTCTATATGACATTGTCCAGTATTTGCCAGCACTTCATGATTTAAAAATGCACAAGAGATGGGAGAGATATTAATGTCACTCACACCAGAAACAAAAAAAAATAAAGTATCCTATGAATTTTCTTTAGTTACCAACTAAAGTTATGTTTACATTCAGTGTTGATCACCAAAACGCATACACACCGTATCATTGAGGCCTTCCTTATAAAACTATTTGCAAAGCCTATTGGGCAACATTTTAATGCATTGTCTACATCCATGTTTACCTTGGCTAGCCCCCTTCTTGTCTTTTTTGCCATATTACAACCACAGAATGTAAAATTAATGGACAAAGTTTCTGGGCTTGAAAATTGAAGCCAATGAGGAAGTGCCTTAAACCTTCTATCTAATTTACAGTAGGGGGCGAGTCCACTGGCCCTAAAAAGAAGTGTGATTCTATAGAAGTCTATGGAAAAATAGTCTATATCCTTGACATTCCACTTCCGGGATTGCTCCGTTGCCGCCTGAAAATCCACCGGATTTCACTCATTTAGGCCAGATATCCGTTGCCTTGGGTTTAGCATTTTAAACTCCGCTGGATTTCTGAGGACTATGGTTAACCTTTTCTCAGATCTCTGCAGGGTAAATCCAAATCCCATCTGAGTTTTCTATTGCACGACAAAAACAACTTTTAAACATACCCATGTTCCACCAAAACAAGTTCCTTCCGAGCCTATTTTGCAGCGGCACCGCAGCTTTTCTCCGGTGCTTAGCACCACCCATGACGATTGTGATTGGTTTAAAGAAATGCCAATAAACCAGAGCACGTTTTCCTCCCATCCCCGAATGCTAAATCTCTGCTGGATGACTCGCTTCAGAAGGATTGAAAATCGGCAACTTTCCCTCTTTAGCATTTAACTTAGCGCTATTGCCACCATAACTACCACTGGCTTGGCCGCGTCATCCTCCCCAGCTCCACCCTCTTGTCAAAAATCGTCATCTCCGGTTGCAAAAAAACAAGATGGCGCCAAACCCAAGGCTTCAAAACTGCAGTCCACAAACCAATTGGTGTTGTCACGGATGCTACGTCCATGATTTTTACAGTCTATGATTACAATGTTTGTGGCTGCTGCCAACTGTCAACTGTCAGTGTAATAGAGTGAAACTGTTGGCAAGAATGTATATCTTGTCCTTGCATGCTCTTGTGCGTGCATACTGTATAAATACTATTGCACGTGCCCATATCCGTGAACCAGCTTTGCAACATTGCTCCGTAACACCTCTAGTGACTAAAAACTCAACAAGGTACCTTTAAAAAGTTGAAATGCAGTATTCCCAACACCATAAAACATGGCATGGGGTGTTTTTCCCCTATCACAAATTTTATAATTTATTTTGACCAAAACTACCGTCCACACTAAACCAATTACAGCAATGTTTGCATCCCTCATAGTCTATGTTCACCACAGACTCCAAACTGGCCTTTTCACCCACGCAGCTGCTCCTGCACTCATGTTTGTTAGCTTTGCTGGCCACAAAGCCGGTCGGATTCGGCTTCAACTGACAAAATAATAAAATGCAATCAAAATTTGTGGCTTGTAACAACTTACGGCACATTGCATGTGTTGACTATCACTCAAGCAGAGCTGCAGTTGCTTAAACAGTCATTGAGCCCAGAGCCACACAATTCATAGTACACTGAACATGTCCCACAAGGCCTGAGAGGGATAAGTGGATTTTACCCCACGCTGGTGAATTAAACTCACGTGTGTTTGATTACATACAGCCGCATGTTTTTGATTGCCCAATGAAAATATGTATTAATGATATCTGTGGTGGCAACATGTGTGTGGAGTGATTCCAGCACACACAACAAATGCAGTTAGAAGGCATCAGCGATTTCCCTGAAAATGATTGCGTTCTGCCTGAGGAAAAACATAGAATTTGCCAACTCTGTCAAAGTTTCAAAACTCTAACAGTCTCTCTCTCTGTTTAACCCAAATGTATTTACTCATCTCCGATTTCAAGTTCACTCTTGTTTGCTTCTCTCAGTTATCATCTGATCTTTAAGGGATCGTGGAATTATGTCAGTGGGAAATAATGACACTACGTAACTACATGGTGATTTGACTAATAACTCAGGTTTGGGTGAGTGTTTTTCTTCTAAAATGACCCATATCTGAGCTTCTTATCAGCCTGGTTATAGTACTGAATAATGTATTCTAAACTGCTGATGAAGCTCTTCCATTTCTTCCTGGACAGGCAAAGAGACCATTGTGCCAAGAGCTAAGGGGAACTAAGGCCAAGGAACGAAGGAAAGAGCACACTAAAGTGCCTAAAATGAAGCCATGTGAGGTCAGGTGTGGGAATCCCTCCCAGTATGAAAGCTGAAAAGAGGGAAGAGTGACAGAAATGGTGGTGTGGTCTGTGACATTCCAGGAAAGGTGAAGTCAGAGTTAGTCAGATTTGTAGGCAAAAGAGAAAAGCAAGAAAAAGTACACCAAAATGCATCAAAAGCTATTAAGCAGCTAAATTATTTTTCTAGAAGAGCAATAAAAAGGTATTCAACATTCCCACATTGAATCACAGAACCTGATTCCCGGAAAAGTCTTCCAACCCACACATCCATTTGGCCATGAGACACCTCCGTGTTACTTTACTGCTCTCCGTTTCACCTCCAAGAAAGAGAAAAAAGAAATAACACTCGATATCATTTGTCTAATGAGCTATAGTATGACTCACTTTAAAAAATGAAAATGTGAAACCCATTTCTACCCTAAAAGTCTTTTATTGCTGTCACTCTTTCCTCCATTCTCGTGTTACTCCTCCCCTCATACTGTGCTGATTTGTGCAAGAGAGAAAAAAAGACAAGGACAAAGTCACGAGAAAATGAAATGATTCTATAAAAGGCTGTTCTCCCTGCGCAGGGCCGAGTGGCTAATTTACAGCTTGGTACTACAAGATTTACTACAAAAGCAGTGGGGTTTCATTTGATTTAGGATAGGAAACACAGCAGGCCTAGAAAGTGTGCCACGTTTGCAAGCAGCATGGCAAGTATTGGAGTTAGTTGGATTATTCTACTACACCATGGATGGGTTGTTGTTTTTTTCCTCAGGGGGGTGGGGGGTGGGGGGGGGAGAATTCCATGTACTTAAATCGACTAAATACTAGGGGTGGGGGAAAAAAATCCTTACAGCATAGTATCGCGATATTTTCAGTGGCAATACTGTATCGACAGACGCCAAGTATCGATCTATTATTACGTGTGTTGGCCTGCTTGACAATCCCATTTTGCAGCACTAAAACTGAAGTGAGATGAACAAACAGAGAAATGTATCTTTTTAGATAAAAACAGATGGTGACAAAGTTTCCTTTTTGGGGACATCATTTGAAGTTGGAAAAAGGTAATAAATTGCAATATATCGCAGAATATTGCAATATGTTTAAAATCGCAATAATATCGTATCGTGACATAAGTATCGTGATGATTTCGTATCGTGAGGCCTCTGGTGATTCCCACCCCTACTAAATACAAGTACCCAGTAATGTAAGCCATACACAAAACAGCACCTAAGCAACAAGCTGCACTTTTAGTGTCATGAATTAAAAAGTAATACAGTAACTGGCAGAGCATAAGCGCTACTGAAGCATTCATGCATGCAATATGCACCAACTTTGAACTTCTTAATGGCATCACTGTCCTCAGAAGCAAATGCCTTGTGAGCAGCAGTTACTGAGGAGCTAAAAGGAGAGTGGCCAGACAAACTGTCTTTACTAGGCTAACAAGACATTTGATTGAAAAGAGCACTTTCCAATTAGGTTCCATATACAAGATGAAAATTACACTGTTTTAATTATTTTATCTCTTCTACCATAGCTCTATATGCGCATAAAGGCTTTAATTGATCATATATTGTTGGTAAAATAGAAAAAGCACAGATCTGTGTTTTATTCCAACTGACATTATTCAAAATAATCTATAATCTATCTCTTAAAAATGTTGATATTGGCATGTAACAAGTCCACAACGAGGAAGGAACTGGTTGACGTGTGACCCTCCAAGCCCAGGACAGTGGCTGGGCATTGTTGAATCTTTTTGGATTATAAAGCAGGTCAAGGTGCTGTATAAATACTGTGAAAGTATCAATCCACACAGATAAATGCACACAGTCAGTATTCAGAAACTGTGCCTTTAAACGAGCCGTCAGGACTTCTGTGCAGTTGTGATGTCACAACTCTACTATATATATATATAGGTAGAAAGTGGCGCTACAGTGCCGTTACAGTCATTCCCTGGCTGAAATTACGGTGCAGAGACTCCGAGAGCGCAGGAAGACCCGGAAGCGCCGACCAATCAGAGCAGACCGCACTTTTTCGGTAGAGGGTCTTTTAAATAGACATTGTTGAGGATGTGTTTTGAACATTAGAACATGTACGTTCAAGTAAAAAAAATATATATACAATCATGAACCTGAAAATCAGCCTCATATGGGACCTTTAAGAGAGGTTTAACATCCTAGATTTAGATTAAAGATTTATTTTATTAGGACAATGCAAATTAATCAACATTTCTGTAAATGTGCCAGTGTTAGCCAGTCGGCCTAATTTTCGAATGTAGTCCTAGTTACCTAGAATACATGTCTTTATGGTAAGAGGAAACAGGAGCACCCGAAAGAAAACCCACGCAAACAGGGGGGAGAACATGCAAACCTCCCACAGAAAGGCCCTGCATGGAAAAGTGATCAAGTTCTGCGCAGACCAGGGATCTGCAGTGCCTCCTTGCTGTGAGGTAGCAGTGCTAACCACTGAGCCACCGTGCCGCCTATGATACCATATTGTATTATATCACAGAACTGTTTATTTCATTTAACTGTAGAGGATAACTTGTCACTTTCTTCCCTGAACCCCCTCTTGTCCTCTATCTCACACTCTCTCCTGGGCTTTTCTCTTCTCCTCACTCTTTCTGGACCATAAATCTTCTTGTTTCTCTAAGTGGATCCTGGGCGTTTGTCCCAGCCCCTGCGCCTTTCTCCCAGGGTATTTATGAACTCTTTGTACTCGTTTATCACACCATGACACGGCCTCCTTGACAAAGCAAATCAGTCCTGTATATTAATGGCATTTCAATATGATGTAACGCAGCCATCCATTTCTATCTCTAAACACACTGTATAACCTCCACTGGGAGTAGAAGGAATTTCTATCTAAGGACCTCTCATGAGCTCTTTTCAGACATGAAATACATCACATTGCCAGCTTCACCCATCTGTTTAAGTAGTGGCTTTTTGGCATTCAAACATATGTCTCCATTGCGTACATGTTCTGTAATTGTTCTAATCAAATATGACAAGACCATTACGGATTGTGCTGTAATGCTTGTGCGATATTACTCCTATAGTGCACAAGATGGTGCACAAAGTCCTATTTCCTTCTCACCAAGATGGAAGCTCATTGTCATAATACAGTGAATAAAATATAGGATTCTGTTGCTTTTTCAACAGTGCAACCATGTCCAGTCCACATTTTGGCTTTTAGGTGTGAGGTTGTGACTCTCATTGTATTCACATTTTGTTCACGTGTGTAATTTTTTCTGATTGATATGCTAGCTATACCTAAACAGCATTAATCAACTTTTTGGCCACTTGAGGGCAGCGAAACAAGCTGTGAACATAACAGGGACATATCACCTTATGGTGATATGTCCCTGTTATGTCCACACAAAGCTTCATGAACCATTAGTTGTATTTGTCGACCACCCCGATGTATGACCCATCTCTTTAACATTATTCATTTTATGAAAGTGGATTTTGTTATTTCTTTCTTACAACTGAAACTGTCAATATTAAGGTCGGTTTGGTCAGCAATTGTACTAATACAAAGCTACTAGGCTACTACTAATTGGAGTGAAGCTGAATTTTTTAATAATTTATCCATTAACTTTACATTTCGCTACATATTATAACTGTTTCTTCATTACTTTTAGCTAAGCATTTGAACTGTTTAGGCATTACTTTTAGGTTTAAACTTCTGTGCTTACTTACTAACTAGTTTTCACACAATTAAATAACTGCAACACGGGGCGGCCTGTAGCTCACCCAGTAAGAGCGTGCGCCCCATGTAGGCTGAGTCCTTTGCAGCGGCCAGGGATCGAGTCCGACCTGCGGCACTTTGCTGCGTGTCATCCCCCATCTCTTTCCTGTCTATCCACTATCAAATAAAGGGAAAAGCCCCCCAAAAAAATAATCTTAAAAAAAAAATGCAACATGTAGTGTTCAGGTGTTACAGTTGACTTAATGTGTATACATTCTTTTAAACAAATCATGATTTCTCGTTTTTCAAATTAGTTAACCTACCCTACAATCTTTTCCCGTACCCCCTGGCAACTATATAAGTACTGTACCCCCCCCGGAGAACAAGTACCCCTGGTTGGGAATCACTGATGTAAACCAATAAAACATATAAAGACAATGAATCCGTTTTGCAATAGCACAAAGGTGAGGGAACCGCCACTGTACTCATGCATGCTAATGGAATTAACCAATCAAACAACATCAAGAGTCAGTTCTTAGAACTGCTACTTATGTTTTGAAACTCCACACACCCAGGTATGTATTTGATCAACTTGACAGGTGAATAACAACCAGGGTTCACTGCATGTTTTTCCACTGCACCGCTATTTTTATAATGCTACGGCAAGACAATGTCACTGGAGTGCAAAGGCATTAGTTCATGTTTATCAAACCAAAAGTATTTGCTCTTTGAAAAGGGAGACGTACTAAAACAGAAGGCCATTCCCTGACTGACACCTCTTAGTCTCTTACCCTTCAGATTCAAACTAAATAGTTGCTCCACCTTAAAAAGTCGAATGATAAAATAAATAAATAAACAAAATAAAAAAACCAACAACAACAACAACAGGCTCTGATGTAATGTTATCATTGTAGCGTATATGTGCAACATACCAGAATCTGAACAGCAGACATTAGATTAATAATGCTGAGCTGGCGTTTTGGCAGGCCACCCGCTATCTGCTCTGGATTGAGTTTATACAAAAAGGGGGGTGAAGGGGGGTCAGGCGTCAGCCACTGTGTAAGTCTGGGTTTACACTGAGAGAGGCACAATGGAAACTGTCTCTCCCTGCATTCAACATCCTAAGCGTGCAGATTGCAGTCTTTGCATGTCCAAAATTACTCCTGCACAGTGCAATTAAAGCTTTGTTGGGAGGAACACTTCATACAAACACTCTAAAATACACTGTGAGTTTTTACAATGTTACACTACATTTCTAAAACAGTGAAATTGGCTCGAATCAAAAATGGAATGCCTTGCAGTTTCTCCGAGAAGCCTCAAAAGGTAAACACTGGCTTAGCAAAGTCAATATTTACTGCGTTTGAGGCCGTTCTTTCAGCAGGCCGGGCACTGCGGGGCCACGACTGGACCTCTCTTATTGTCTGGAGAATGTTTATGTGTTGTTTAGCTCTACTGGTTAGTACTGTACTGCAGTCAGCTTTTGAACTCGGGTCATATTCTATTTACATCTTTTGATAAACGCCAAGCAAGATGGGAGATTGTCACTTAGCAACCACAGTCAACAGGACAGAAATTCCATCCAATGGCTTTGTATGTAATACGTTAGCTGTGTTATCATTGGCTCTGGACACAAGAACCCCCCCCCCCCCCTTTGACAAATATGGTTGCACAATCAGATTGTAGCAGGGTGGATGAACTGCATCCAAGCTAAGCATGCAAACCTGGAATCTGCCAAGAGTCGACTGTGGCACGATGGAGATCTTTCCGATACGTCAGCGTGATTTCTGTCAGGAGATTTAACCATCTTAAGAGCCAATTAGAGATGTTGGCTGTTTGATTTTTGAATTAATCCAAATCTTTCGGTTTCATCAACGTTTCCCACATGCTTGCTCAGCATTAGTAACAGATGTCACTAACAGAGAGCACATAGAGGTTGATGATGTGACCAGGGGCAGCTGTAATATGTTACAACTTCCTGAATATAATGACCCCGGCTTAAATCGTCATTATCTTAACTCTCTGTGGCATTTCACTCTAAATGGGTTTACAATGTAAGTGCACAGCAGTTTACCTTATATTGGCCTTTAACTGTGAGGAGCGAGGGTGAAAATGTTGTATCACCATTATGTGAATCTGAGGCACTCCGTTGTCATACTGGGTTTTGTCACTGGTATCATGAAAGCACGTTTGCTGCCAGGAAGTCAAAAGAGAAGAATTAGCCGGAGCAAAAAGCAATCGCACACCTGTCAATTCAAGGATAAAGCTGGTGTTATTCTATATTCTTTGACAAATCCCATTAAAAAACACTCTTCCATCTCTTGAAGACTTTCCGACCCCGTCTGTGGCACTTAAGCCAATCCATTTTTTCTCAAGACATAAATCTTCAAGAACAGGTCACAAAAAATTGGGTTTTTTTTACCTTAAAAGCTCAGTTATTTCCTACAACTGCTGGGCATTGTAGTTTTTAGCAAATGTTACTCAAACAGTAGCTAGTGCATTTGCATGTTGATGACACAGACCTGAAGTAAAGTTAAATAAAGTTACTTTTAAAGTAGTCTCGATTGGCAAGACCTTCCTCCACAGCGCTGTTGAGGAGGGTCTGGCTAGTTCACGCAGCATTCTGGGGGAAAATGTCCTCTGGTTTATTGGCATTTCTTTAAACCAATCATAATCGTCTTGGGCGGTGCTAAGTGCCGAGCGGAGCAACGGTGCCTCTGCAAAATAGCCTCGGGAAGGAACTTGTTTTGAAACTGGTCCAGTATTAAGCAAGAAAGAAGTGACCAGCAGCTGCAGACTGAGCTGCAATGTAACCCCATAGGGCAAATGTGCATCGTCAATTTTGTCTGCTAAAAGTGCAGTTTTTGCCACTGACAGGCTCAGGTTGCTTTTATAGGTGTCTGACAACATTATGGAAAGCATCCCTATGGACATAGGCATTTTTAAAAGTATTCTTTAAGACCTTCTTGTTTAGCCAGAAACAGCTAGAGATCGCTATATCGCAACAATCTTTGACATGTGTCCAGTATTAAGCAAGAACGCTGCAGTAGGCAGTCAGCGAAACAAGCTACAATATAAGTTAATAGGGCAATTGTGCACTGTTCTATTTACCTTCACAAAAGTGCTTGTGTTGCCACTGACAGGCTAAAACACACTAAAAGTATAGTTTTTTTTAGTTGGAGTCTGGTGGGTTTAGCGCTAGCGATCTCGAGCTGTTTCTGGCTAAACAAAAAGGTCTTAAAGAGGTTTTAAAAATGCCTATGTCCAAAGGGATGCTTTCCATAATGTTGTCAGACACTTATAATAACAATCTGAGCCTGTCAGTGGCAGAAACTGCACTCGGACAAAATTGACGATGCACATTTGCCCGATGGGGTTACATTGCAGCTCAGTCTGCAGCTGCTGGTCACTTATTCTTGCTTAATACTGGACCAGTTTCAAAGATTGTTGTTCCCATCAGTCACTTACACATAAATACATAGGAAAATAGGGTCCAGGTTGAAAAAAACAAGATTACCAAGAATGCCGTTCACCCTGTTACGTAATAATGTCTTTCTTGAGTGTGGCCTTGTAATTGATTGCATAAAAGCCTTCAGCTGAAATGTATTATTTCTGTTCAGTCGCGATACAAACTCTTCATAACTATATTGTATTGGATTGTCCCATATACATATATATATATATATATATATATATATATATATATATATATATATATATATTAGGGCTGTCAGCATTAATTTAGTTAGTTAGTTAATTTTTTTTAATCGCATTAATCGCATGCCGCCATTGATTAATTTATTTTTCACTTCAATCGGCTTTGCGTCGTGCCTAACAGGCTACTATTTTGACCCTTTGCCGCACCTTTACTTATCATCAAGCTGCCATACTTCCTTGTAACACATCCTGCTGCTGCAGCAACACGATTCTGAATGGTGCTTTTTATTTTCCAAAACTCCTGGAGGGCTCAGTAGACAAGTCAAAAGCCACATGCACATTGTGTAAAGCCGAATTAAAATATCACCAGTGAGGTAAGGAAAGGGATTTTTAGTTTTTTAGTTAGGTACTTGGAGGATTGTGCAATAATGACAGATTCACACATTTTTCTTTTGTTTACAGTAAATAAATAATAAACAAATACAAATCTTAAAGTCAAGTTCATAAAGTAACTTTCTTTGCATTAATTTGATTCCCAACCAAAATACACGGGTAAGAACTGCTTACCATTGTTAATATGTACTTAAAAACAGTTCTGAAATGCAAAATAATAGAATTTTAATCATGTGATAAAACATGCGATTAATTGTGATTAACTATAGAAATTCAGCGATTAATCATGATTAAAAAAATTAATCATTTGACAGCCCTAATATATATATATATATATATATATATATATATATATATATATATATATATATATATTCTAATGTAGACTACTATCTTTAATTTGAGGAATTAATGTTTGTTTTTATACGCTATCATTAAATCACCTGCTCTTCCTTTTCAGTTTCATTTCTGTCTTCTCTTTCACTTCCCCGCCTAGCTTTTACTCGTCTCCATCTCTGCTCTGGTCTTTCTCACGTCATTATAATTACGTCTGGTGCCTTTAGTTTCACTCTTGTCTTCCCCCTCCCAGTACCTGTACCTGCAAGGCAGGGTATGTCCAGTTGGTCCGCTGCTTTGCCTTTTGTAACTTTTGCCTTCCTTTGGAAATAGAAATGCTCTACCTCATGAGAAAGGCACCCGGAGGTCTTTGTTTGAACAAGTCCAATGTGCAATTATGCTGGATCATTTGTTCTTGTTACGTGGGTGGTAAGTAGGTGTGCTGTTAAGCTAATTATAGATGTGGGTGCTCGTAGGTTAGGGGCATGACAGGGTCTTTCGGTACGAGAGTCTAAGATGCAAAAATGAAGCTATGCCAAGGGTGTGTGTGCATCCTGCATATGACTGAGTTTTATTTATTTATTTTTTATTTTTTTATGCAACAGAGAGTACATGCAATCGCTCTGACTTAAAGAATTCAGTTCCAGTCTGTCTCTCCTACGTCCTCATTTCCCAATCTGTCATCGCTCTACCTCGTTCCAGCTCTCGCCTTTCTTTCTCAGCAGTGTCTGTCTCCACTGGCCCTTTGGCCCGGCGTGTCTGTCACGTACAGAGGCAGAGACTATGCAGCCAAGAGGCTCCATCCTTAGGGATCTTAAACTTTTCTCACCCGAACAAAGGCTGGTGCTGTCAGAAAGCACTGTGGCTATTCAGTTTCTGTGTCACCCAAGCTTTTATAGGGTACTGTTATGAAGAAGCAATGGCCACATCACAGCCTGTCTGGTTATACAGCGTGAGGTAAAGGGTAGGTCAGGCCTAAAGTTAAAGATCTGAGCTGTAGTCACCTCCACTGACAAATGCACATTCATTGTAGTTATTGTAATTTAGGTTTTTATGTTTAGTGTAGAGTAACACCAGCCAAGTTTTTACAGTAAAATATCCAGTTCCCATATTTGGGACCCATGGAACAACATTGTTTAAACCCAATTACGAGTCAAACTGAAATTCACTTTCTTGCTGACAATAAATAAGAAGCTACAGCCAGCAACCGGCTAGCTTAGCTTAGCATAAAGACTGGAAACAGGGGGAAACAGCTAGCACTGCGCCAGGCCATGAAAGAACCTGCCACATAACTTCACGTGAAACCCTAACCTTTTGTTTTTAGGCGGTATTGTACTTAGTGAGCTTTTGAGGCTCTGGTAGGCAGATTCTGTTCCCCTCGGTGGGAGCCAAGATAGCTGTATCCAGACTTTGTGCTAAGCTAAACTAACTACCTTCTGGCTTTAGTTTCATATTTACCCTACAGATGTGCACACAACCGCTCTCTGCGTGCCACTCCCCGCATCTCTGTATCACTTTCCTTCCTATCATTACTAATGACCCGCTGACTCCCTCTTCTCAATACATAAACCATCATTAATTATGATCTTGTTAACCAGCTACAATATCAGCATCAGGTTTGCGCCACTCTTGTTGCCGCAGTGGCTTTTAAAGGCTAATCACTGACATGGTTCAGTGAGAGGAAACACGGCAGCGCCCCTGTGGAGACTGGATAGCCCCGGACTACGACCACACTGTCTGCTGTGCCTGCAGTAAAATGCTAGGCAGCAAATTTAATTGCATGTCTGTCTACTCCTTGACAGATCATTAGTGTCTTTATATGTGTGTAATAACAGGCTATTTGTTATCATTAGGTATGTGGATGATGTGGAATGTTCTCTCTGGAATGCTCTTAAGTGGGACTAGAGACATTTTGAATGGCGAAGGCCTCGATTAGAGCCTGATTGTTTTTTTTAACGCTCTGCTGTGGACTAGGGTAGCTTTCTCTCTCTCTCTTTATCTTCATCACGTTGCATTTGGACCAAGCTTCCATGTATTCAATAAGCTCAATTTATTGTAGTGTTATCTATATCCCAATCTTTAGTCATTTAATTTATGTTCTGCTTTCTTACTTGATCAGATAAAAAGAGAGAGAGTAATAGTCTCACCATTGCATTGCAGCTAAAACCTCTGGACAAGCCACATGGAAAGATGGAAATGGCGTATGGAAAGAGACACAGAAGGATGTGCCATCAAATAACTGCATCACATGGCAGCAGGTAACATTTTTCAAGTTGTGTTTTCATGTAGACGGACACTTTGCACTCAACATTGGCTGATGTTGTAATGGTTTAATGCTCAACACAACTACAAATCACCACCCTAAACATCACTCCTGGCGTCCTTCTCAAATTAATTCAGTAACTGTAGGTGATGACATGTCCTTTCTACACCAGCAAGTTCTTTTCAGACCTGGATCAAGTAGCTGCTGCAAATAATTCTTGGCATTTGGTTTAGTTTGCAAAGACTACCCAATGATTTATTGCATGAGGTCAGCTCGTATAGTGCCTGTAAGTTAGCAACCCCCATTAATAATAATCTATACTGACTCCCAGACGGACTTTAAATAGTCTCGCAGTGTTCTCAGTGAGTGACCAGCTAATAGCAAGTTGGTTTTAAATCAGGTTTGAGGGCATGCTTACTTATACACACATTTTAACACAAGTATCTAATTCTAACGCACACTGTTATTCTCTTCAAAATGTGATGCCAATTAAGTTGTAAGGATCCTGAGTAGGAAGGAAAAACAAGGATAGCTATGAATTATTAATTGGAAATGTATTACCGATATTGTAATTGTTTTAGTTGTCAAAGGGTTCACTATAGCCAGACCCTCCTCCGCAGCGCTGTGGTGGAGGTCTGGCAATGCAAGACTAACACAACATTAATCCTCGCATCTAGATCTGCTGTTGTCGAAAATAATGTTGTTGCAAAAAGGAAAATGAAAATATTGGATGGTTATTATATAACTTAAGATAACACTCAGCATTATTAAAGGTAATACCATATTAGGCTTAAAACAGCAAAGTGGTCTAACACATCCAACTGGGCTGAACACATCACCATCAGTCAATCATTAATGGAAGCTGAAGAAAAGGAAGAATGTAGTTGTAAACAGCGTTACCATGATAATCATATGGTATGGGATATTGCTGACTGACACATTGTTGTGTAATATAATATGTTAAACCATAGACCTAGCTTAACAAATTCTTGTTATTTTCATTTGACAAAAAGAATACCAGCCCTATCCCTTTAAGCCAGTGTGTGTGGAATACATATACAATATATAGAATGTATACCAGGACTGTTTCATTTTTACACACACACAAAAAAAACTTAGCAATTGAAAGTAAAATGAGTATTACATCTTTTTACTTTGGTAATGAGTAAGATGTGTGACCACTTTTCTTGTTGGCAAGTCAACCTTTACAGCTGCACTGACATGAAAAAGCTGTTATATTTCTGTTACAGCAGTGTGTGCGTGTGTTGTTATAAGGCTGCATTGATGACACACCTAAAAAAAAACCTTCCTTTTTTTTTGTCAGTATCAACAATTAAGAGAGGGAGAGAAGGAGAGAGAGCAACCTTTGTGTTTACAACTGTGTCCCAGGTATCTCCTGAGCAGCTATGTGCCCATGGCAGACAGAAGAGGCAGTGCATGACAGAGAAGAATAAGCGGGGGAGGGTTGGACATCACTCATCAACCACAGGTATTTCTATTAATATTCTCCAATGGTGTCGTTCTCAGCCGACAGCACTAGAGCAGTGGAGACATGTCAGTCATTGTTTGGTCTGTCTTCCAGTGGCTTTCGGGGAATGCAGGGCACAAGGTGTTCCTGAAGGCAAGACATGGATTTTGGATTTGTCTCAGTTTAGCACAAGTCAAAGTATCTAAGCTGAACTGTGTGTGTTCTGGCTTGAATACACAGCTTCAACCAATCAAACCAATCTCAACTAAGCATCACCCTGTCAGGCTGTCACAGGGAGGATCAAGAGCACTCACTTGACACCTATGTATTTATTTGGTACAATTAGTATTGTTAATACTAAAAAAATAACAGGTTAAAGAGATATTGAGGACAGAAAGAAAACACTATTGACACACAGTTTTAAGGTTTGATACACCCAGAATGTAAGGTGTGTTGTCAGGCTGAATGATGGGTGCAGAGAATGTGCAGTTAATTCTCATTCTCATTTTGATGTTATTAATATATTCATTTGATTTGATTTGTATTATCTTTAGTAAAATAACAATTCTTTTTTGTTTTTTTAAAGACATTAACTTTAACATGGAACAACCAGCCATACTGGATGTTTTTATGCTCTGTAAGAATATTATTTTACCAGTTCAGAAAATGATAGCCATCAAATGCGGCCATTTTAGTGTCGTTTCACTGGTTTGAGGCATGGGAGCGTTGGTGTTGTAAGTTGTAATGTTATGCAGTCGATGCTGTTGAACCCGTTAAATGTGGCAATATACCATGTCTGATTAAGGTTACTTGTTAAATTGCTTCAATAGTTTTGATAACTAGTGGTAAGTGTTTGGAAGAAATAGCTGCAATTGAATGCAATAAAATAGCCTACATCATGTAAATACACAGGCAAACACACAAACATGGACATAATGAACGTCTTGGGATCCCGCAAGTATTTTTCTTCATTTTGGGTAGGATTCTCAGCAAATAATGGTATCTCAGTTCCTGTTATTCAGCCCTTAGTAGAAATACATTTAAGTAAATAAGCATTTGATAAACCAATTTTATTTCATTTGTATATCTTGTTTGAATTTACCATGACCATTTATTTCCCAATTACAGTCCCCTGAAAGAGCTGCAAGCTCCAGTCCAGGTCTTTGTCAACTTCTAAAAGAATGAAGAAAAATTTGAATTCAAATTCCATCTGTGAGACACACGGCCGTGTCAAATTGATGTTAAGGTAATGACAGACTATACATGGTATGACAGCTGCTGCCTCAGGGCCTAATCACTGAAATGGTTGGATGGTTGTTGGATAGATAATGGATGTTTCAACAACCTTTACTAATTAGCATTCCTCGACTGATACACTGTGTTTAGCATTGCTTCAAGCTGCTACAAAACCAATAAGAACGCCATAAAAGTTACAAATTCAAGAAGGAGTTCTCCTCTCATGTAGGTGTGATAAGTTTAGGTATTGGGAATCATCACAAAGGGATTAAATAAAACGTCATTATATATGAACTTCCTTATCACTATGATGTGCTGTCAACTCTGTCTACTCCAGAAAACTTGAGACTGTCCCCCGAAAAACGCCCACATAAGTTGTTTGTTCAAGAAGCAATTACGACCTATATTTATGTTTGTAGTGACAGTGCCCTATAGTGGCCGTAGTAGTTATATGACAGAAGCAGCAAAGCAGGAAGTAGGGTGACAAGAGGCAGGTTGGGGTGGTGGATGGGTCAAACAAACCCAGGACTTTCACCCTGGATATCGGGTTCTGTGTCCGGTTTGAAAATGAAAATAAAAGTAAACAGCGAGATTTTATTTTAACTGTACAAAACAAACGGAGCTACGTCACGTACTGCGACTGTTAGGTTTTCTGCTTAAGATATGAGGTGGTATTTCCTGCCACCATTAGGGGCGCTAATTTATGAACCGCTCCTGTGGGATCGTATTAGAGGGTAGGAATAAACCACCGATATCGTTGTGTGGTTTGAAGGACTTGTTGGAAAACTTGTATCATCATGTATCAGGTTCTAGGAACTATGAGACTACACTCTTACTGTATTGCACACAGTCTCCTTCATAATTGTACTTGGACCCTTTAGGTTTGTGGTATGTTAGGTGTATCCACATGCCCAGCAAATTCTTCTCCATCACACAAAGCTCACATGCTTGTTGTGCTTCTCTCCATGCAAGTGATCAACGCACGGCATTTATAGCATTACGTTCTAATGAATGTATTATTAATTAACCACAATCAATACTATCAGATATAAGATTAAGATTTGTCATAATATATCTGTGTTAACACACAATGGGAAGCAAACTGGGCAGGAAAGATGGAAAATGTGCGAGAGAACTTTTGGGTTAGAGCAGTGGTTCCCAACCTTTTTGGTCCAAGGTCCCACCCCCCACATTCATCCATTACTTTTAGCGAATTATTTCTATTATACTACTTTATGCTAGCTATTTCAGCAGCTTGGTCATAACTTTTAGCTATTGATTTCCACTATTTCGTCATATACTTTTAGCTACCTGTTTACGCTTGCTACCTGCACTTACATAACTGCAGCATCGTTCAGGTGTTACAGTTGATATAATCTTTTAATTAAATCATAGTTTCCTTTTCTTCAAATTAGTTGAGCTACTCTACGCTCGTTCCATGACCCCCTGGTAACTGCAGAAGTACCCTCTTGGGTACACGTACCCCTGGTTGGGAATTACTGGGTTAGAGGATATATAGGGATATCCGGGAATGGCTTTTGAAGATCAGTGACTAGCCGTTTTAATAGAGTAGACTGGCTGCTCATTTAAACACAGAGTTTGTGGAATGTGGATGTTGTGGCTTTGGAGTTTATGGAATGCACCTTTGTTGAAGCTGGGCTGGGGCGAGATTTACAAGTAGCGTAACTAAATTAGTCATTCTGTTGAATAATTAGCAAAATAATGTGATTCATTTTTTATAAAGTTATTAGTACAGTACTGCCATTGAATTTTCTATGTAAATGTCACTACTTTTCCCAATGAACGTGGAAGCTGTAGGCACTGTGCTACAAAAGATCCACCCTAAAAGCTTTTTCCAAGTAGAAACTGAAACTTGTGTGGGAGGCATAGAATCTCTTTAAGCGAGTATTTGTTTAATTTTCTCTCTTACATGCATGCATGTTCTCCCTCCCTCTCTCTGTAGTGTTATGATAAGTCTACAAGACAGGTAAGCCTCAGCAGTTCTGATCACATTTCCACTACTTAAAGGACAATTCCAGCACAAAACGAACCTAGGGGTTATTAACAGATGTGTACCCACTCTGTCGCTTTCTGGGACATGTTTTTCATGCTAATCAAATGTGTTTGTTTGAAAGAAGCTAGCGCGGACCGCTGATTAGCTTACAACGCTAGTATTCGGGGCACAGGGAAAGTAAAAACAAATTGCTATTTTGTACCACTAAAAAGGCTCAAAATATCACCAAACTTCAACGGTAGCATAATGAGGGTCCCTAAATGTTAACCGAAGCATTGAGAACTTTGTAAGTGTACAGACAGTTTATTGAAAAGATACATTATAAAGACACTCACGTTCATGTTTACATGCCGCCGCCGTCTTGGAAACATGTCATGTCATGACTTACAGCTGACGATGCAAACTAAAATCAAAAGGAATTTGCTCAATATATCTGAAATAATCGCACTCTGCATAACTTGTCTAGTGTACTTACTCAGTGGATAAGTGTCCATCTGGTCCTCCAGTCTGGGTCGCCGTCTCCAATTTATGTTCGGGACATGGAAAAAAGTTTCAAGTACAGCCCTGTTTATCAGAGAGGGGAAATCTTCAGACTACAAAACACTGCGTCTCTTGGGTGTCGCGACGTAACAGGTCCCACTCTGTGCAACACAGACACTCCTGTTGGGTGGCCATAGCTTCACAATGTCCGCAGGTACACCACCAGTTTCCCGAAGTACGAGGCTGTGTTGCGGCATTGACTACCGGTAGCTCTCTCTCTCTCGTAGCCCTTTCACGGAGCTCCCGCAGCTCTTTGTTCAATAAACTGTCTGTACTTACAATGTTCTCAATGCTTCGGTTAACATTTAGGGACCCTCATTATGCTACCGTTGAAGTTTGGTGATATTTTGAGCCTTTTTAGTGGTATAAATAGCAATTTGTTTTTACTTTCCCTGTGCCCCGAATACTAGCGTTGTAAGCTAATCAGCAGTCTGCACTAGCTTCATTCAAGCTACAAACACATTCGATTAGCATGAAAACATGTCCCGGAAAGCGACAGAGTGCGTACACATCTGTTTATAACCCCTTGGTTCGTTTTGCGCCGGAATTGTCCTTTAATTTCCTTCATCTCAGCTCTCCATCAAACCAAAGCAGCAACCATTGGGCCTAAAAAGTGAAGCCAAAGTGCCTTGAACCTGCATCATTTCTAATGGCAAGCAGGGGGGCGACACCACGGGTTGCAAAAATAAGTCAGATTGTATAGAAAATCTATGAGAAAATGACCGTACTTCTCATTTAATTTATTACCTCAATAAACATTTAATGAGTATGGTCTCAATCAATAGTTTTAAGTCTTCTATGTTTAAGTCTTTAGGGCGTGGCTACCTTGTGACTAAGACTATCACAGTGGTGTCCTAGGGTTCTCAGTCAGATCACCCCCTCGTCCAAATATGGTCACTACTGGCTCAAAAAAATCATGGCAATGGCCAAAATGCCAAACTTGAGACTTCCAAACAGTAGTCCACAAACCAATGGGTGATGTTACGGTAGCTATGTTCACTTCTTTTTTTACAGTCTTTGGTCGAACCCTTAACAAGCAGGCTACGCCAGCTCTGAGGTGGCTAGTCCTCAATGTCATTTCTCTTCTTTCCTTGATTTGTCTCTTAATATTGGCTGTCTGTGCCGAAATCAGTAATTTTGACCTCCAGTATTTTTTTTTCATTTCCTGCCCCTGCATCCTCCATCATTTGCCATTTAACACACAGCTCTTTGCCAGTGAATTCAGAGTTTATGATCTTTCAACTTTTTCTGAGTGACACAACTCTTCACCACAAGGGATAGGTAATAGGGTTAAATTAGAGTAAACACAGAGGAAAAGGTGAAGATGGCTTTCAGCTACAACCTATGGCTATGAGCCCGACTACGTGGACAAGCATGACCACCTCTGCATCCATCTCTAAATCAGGGGGCACCAAAGCAAGCGTGGAGGAATTGAACACCGACTGCTATATCGGTCTATACTGCGATATTACATTTCATTCCATAATCTGTACCACTCTACCAAACAGTCAACATGCGTCAGTTTCACTCACGTTTCATATCAACACGTTTTATTTGAATGAAAACAAATGTTGACAACAACAAGTAATCATTGATTATCGTTATAATGAATGAATAATTAGATTGTTCCATCCCATCAAGTAATCATTCATGTGTGCATCAAAATCATGTAGTCCCCAATTGCAAATAATTGGAGACAGGAACTGTACTATGCAAGGGAAATAAGACATTGTGCACCAAAGAACAATGACAAAAAAATGCCAGGGGCCCAGAGCTCTGCCATCTGTCATTACAAAAAAAGCCATGAGCCCATACCAACTTTTGGGATGTTTAGAGGCTGAGACTGCACTAAAGCCTACAGTACTTCTCAAAAACAAATGGAAGACAGGAACAGGATACAGCCCCATCAGTTGGATTCAGTGTTCATTTGATTCCAGGGAAGCTAAAAACACAAGCAAACGTCTGCATTTAAAGTCTATAATGACACAATATCTTAAAGAAGTGGCCTTTATACTCTTCAGATCCTCGCCCTGCTGGTCTCCACTCTATCAGTCAACACAGGTTATAGGACACCAATTACATGAGATTGCAATGAACCTTGGGGGCCTTGCGTGGGTTAAGGCAAAAGCATATTTAATTGTTGGTGAACATACGCAATGCTGTAAAGGAGGTAACTTGTTTATGTCATCCAGACTGACAAAACCAACAATATTGCATGGTGAACTATTGCACCTAACAAATGATGCACACAAGCCACATGTACACAAAGTGTCATGAAACAGAAGTAAATGTGTGACGAACTAAAGAGAGCCAGATTTTTCTGTTAGCAATTGGCAGACCAAGCCACAGCTATAATGACTTAAATAAAAAAACAGGACTCCAAAGGCATGGTTTTTTACATGTATAAGGAGTGAGTTGTTAGCTAACATGTTAGCCATGACAGCTTTGAAAGATAAATGCTCATTGCTATCTGTTTATTTGCTAACGGAAAATCACTTATTGCAGTTTTAATTGCCCATTTGCAATGGGATTGGCTGTAATGTTATTATTTACTGATGAAATAATCAGTTACACCAGTCTAGGATAGCTTAATTATCCCTGTAGCACGGCTATGCTAACCAAACCCTGTCCAGCTTTCAAGGCATTTATAATTACTAGTACAGAAGCCCTATGCTAGACTTTTCCACTAAACCCAAAGCAAAAATAATAAAAAAATAAAAAATAAAAAATATAATTAAAAAAAATGTTGATAACCTCCCAAAACGCTACAGAAAACACATTCCTGTGCATTTCTTAGTCGTTGAAATGGACCTTTATACTCAGCAAATTTACACTTTTTTTAAGAGACACCATGGTAAATAAATCTTAAACAGGAACAGAACTCCAGCCATAACAGCTGGTAATGGCATACGTAAACCAGATACACAGAAATAGAGGGAGAAACAGGGACGGCAGTACATGTGTTTTAGTTGGATGTGTGTGTGAGTCTGTATAAGAGAAAGACAAGTAGAAAAAGAGAAGGGAAGAGTTAATATATGTTGGGTACAGCGCAAATCACTACACGGCTATAGTTACAGTGTGCCTCGGGCTGTTACTTGGCTGAATCCATATTGTTAGAGCTGTCAGTCATGGAGCAAACGTGCAAGCCCTCCTAAATAAAGATGGATGTTTTCTTGGCGTCTGTCCCAACAGCGGCTTTAAACTGGTGTATTCTCTTTCACCTGGGGACAGACAGGATTATGTCAGTGCCAAACCGGCTTTACTGTACGTGATGGGTTTGTAAAATACTGCAAGATAAAGATACATATCTATCAGTGTTTTTATATAGCGAGTTGGCTATCTGCTAGTCTGGCTATCACCAGACCAAGCTCAGTCTTTTAAGATTGAACATTAGTCTGGGGAGTCTGCTGTATTTTCTCTGCACAAGAGGCGTGATCAACGGGCATAGTTCAAATGACTCTTTACACAATTGGATAGTCCTTCAACCAATCAGACCAACGATCTGGGTGACGTAGCAGCGACAGCGGCATCAACGGGTTGCTGCCCGTTCTCTTAATACATCCATGGTTGCTGCGCATCAGTGGCCGCCATGTTGAAAGAAGCTGCTTGGTCGCTTCTCTATCGTCATCGTGTTAAACCCACCAATAGCGCGCCAGGTGGATAAGCCAGTTTGTGATTGGTCCCCGTAAAATTGTAACGGAAGCAGAATAGATAAACGTACGGGTTTCCAGCCTGAGCTGCAGGGTGAAATCAAATCGCCGGCAGATCGGGCTGGGTTTACCCAGTCTCGTTATCTGCTGCTTTTCAATAATGAAATCTGATGATTTTTAGTCCAATGCAGTATTATGAAAAATATGAATATCTAAGAGGTTTGTCCTAAAATTTCAGGAGGTTCAGGAAATATGCTCTTCTTAGAATAAACAAAAATAAATGTGAAGGTGAATGTATGAAAGATGGGCATTTCCTATTCATTTGTTGAAGTATCCCAAGAATTCTGTAAGGGAAAAAAGTATGTTACGAATGTAATGCAATGTAATGTAATGCAATGATTTTAAATGTTATAAATGAACCGGACATCTACTGTATTGCCATGCACTCATGCATGGGAAGGCAATACTTTTGATTAAAAAAACAACAACAAAAGGTCATATATGTTTGACAAATTCTATTTTGAAATGGTTCTTACAGAAACCTCTTCATTTTAAGAGACCTCACTTCCAAATGTTTTGACATGCATAAGCTCTACCCAAAAGCTTTGTGTAATACCTCCCCCCCACACACCCCCCCACATCCACACACACTTTTCTCGTTAATGCCTGTCAAATATTGACAACCTCTCTCTCCATGTCGTTCTCTCCTGCGTGCAGAACATGAAAGGCACATGCTGCAGGTGCTGTTTGACAAGTGCAACTAGTCTGAGCCATTCGTCCCTCAATGTGTTTTTACAAGATCACAAATCTCCCTTAAGCTCTCTTGTTTGAATTTGTGTCTGTGTCTGTTTAAGTCAATGTGCAGCCATGGGTGTACGTGTGTGCCATCACATGCGTGCAAATCTCCATGAGGACTGCTCACTGACTTTCAAATGAAACCTGTATTGAGTTTGATCAGCATATCAACACTTCTAATCCAGGGCTCAGAGGGTTCGCAGGGGTAAGACAAAACAAATCGGTGATAATCAACTTGACAATTATTTTTATAAAGATGTTTTTCACTGCATTTATAGCTGTATTGACAAGGACTTGAGTGAGAAGCACATTGAATCCACACCTGCAGGGATATCAACATAGCTGATATGAGTCGGCATACTTGCTTGCTTGGAGCTCCATTTCAAGTGCAATGCAAAACCGTAATCAAAATGTGAAAAATGGAAATGCATTACAAGTAATAACTGGCATTTCACAGCGATAGGAACAACTCCAGACCAGCCATGAATGTTCCTACTAATGCGTCAGTGTGAACAGTATATGCATCAGTACACTAAATACACTGCACCGGCTTGACAGAAGGTTAGCTAGGAGACAATAGTCAACTAATAGCTCCTCTTTGGCCATTTGTATTAGCCTGTGTGTTGTTTCAGCTGGACAGCTGCAGTGTAACTTAACCTCAATGCACCTGGGATCCTCCACCAATTCAAGGATCCCCAGAGTGCAACCAATTTGTCCTGTAATAGACCAGGCGGGGATACACAGACATTGTCTGACGTCAGGTTCACCACTGCAAAGATTCCATATGGAATTTAAACTGGATTGTTATAGGTTGAATGTTGTAAAACTTGTGATGCTGCAAAGATCCCTTTTTTTTTCCTTTTTACACATGTACCACTGGCTATTATTGCATTGCATTCAAATGAATCTGGAGAACCAGGGGCGAGTTTCTTTAAAGTAATAAGTTTTACCAGAGAAGTTTACTCCTGCGTCACCTGGGTCTGAAATACTCCTACATTAGATAGTTCCCAGGGAAAGAGACTGTTTATAGAGTTGCTTTGAATGTTGTGTGCGGGTCACATCTCTCTTTCCCTGTTAGCCATCATCGACTATAAATACAACATCTGGGAAACAGATCCAATTTAAAAACATTCTCTTCAAACTGTATTATTTCAGGATTATTACCATGACCAGTCAGGAAGCCATATCATACTGTATTTGAGGGGAGTAGGAAATTAGGAAACATAAGTTTAGCTAATTGTCAGACATTTCTCATGAAATGAAGTTTAAAAAATGATGCAATATTGCACACAAGGACTGCATGGCTGTGAAAATTCAGCAGTGGTGGCAAAACGTCATGACATCCTCAAGCTATAAAGTACAGAAATCGCTTTCAGGAGATTTCAATCAAAGTCATTTATTGCCCAATATAAGGCATTCCACCACACAAGGGCATTAACATTGACCATTTAACATAAAAGAGAACTTATTTTAAGACTAAACTGGATTAAATAAAAGTGTAATAGAATGATATGTATGGCTCGTATGAACATATGTCTGTAATTGAAATGACAAGCTTAATGAGCTGTTGTGCTGGTGTCTTCCTCCCTCGAGCCATAACTGCTGGCATAACGTGTTGTTGCTCAATGTAGGGCATGTTGTAACCAAAAACAAATCTGTCTACACGCAAAACCAAGAGCATCAGTGTTGTAAAGGGTTGGTAGGCAAACAGAAACATGAGCAAAAATTGGAAAGAATGTTGAGAAATAACAGTGATGAGGATATAAAACTACATTGTCATGTCAGCACAAGGCTCATCTCCCACAGCATTTACTGTTGTGCAAACTTCTGGCAGCTCTTACCTTTAACCTCCCATGAAGCACTGTCAATGGGTAGAGGATGATCATGCAGCTGGCTCTGAGCTGACACATCAGAATTAATTTGTATGCTCTAATCATGCAGAATGATTGAACGGTTTTTCACCCACACAAACCAGAAGCAGCAAGATAATAAATCAAAGATGGAAGTTATTGATTTGAAGGGAGATAGTAATGAGGCTTTGTATGTGTCAAGGAGTGCATCGCAGATCTCTGAGCTAGAGTCCAAGTCAAGTCTCTGAGCTGGAGTCCAAGTCAAGTCCCTGAGCTGGAGTCCAAGTCAAGTCTCAAGTCTCTGAGCTGGAGTCCAAGTCAAGTCTCAAGTCAAGTTATAATGAGGTTTGTATCGCCTGCTTTGTTCCATCCAGGCTGCTTAGAACACTGCATAGCTATGTATAAGGAATTCAAAGCATGTAATATGTTATTGTGACTCCTTTATCTATTAGCATACACTATCAGCTTTGATTAGTTGTTTGGTATATAATCAGCGTAAACAGCCTATTACAAAAAACACCAAATTGCTTCACTTTCAAGTTCAACTTTCAACTGTATTTTTCCTTGTAACGTGAACATACAGTACAGACCAAATATTGGGCTACTAAAGAAGAAAGGACTCGCTGTCTGTCGCTGTATCATAATGACAGACCTTGCCTCCTGTTGTGCAGGTTCTGAGAGAAGAACTTGAAAAATGGTAATGGACTGTTACTCAGGGTATCAGGAAAATATTGCTAAATTATTAGCAATGACTGTAACCTATTTTTCATTTACAGAGCACAACCATGGAATGTGAACTGCCTCCACAACTAATGACGGCTTATAAACTACTGTAAGCCAACACATCCCCCAGACTCTCAAACCCAGTGTAACGTTAACTAAATAAAACTGGAACATTGCAAGTTCAACAATAAACCTGTAAGCTGTTTGCAGCCAACGCTAATAATTAACGCGGTGGCAGCTAGTGGGACGTAAATGATTACGTAAATCGGCTACCACAAGTTTGGCAAACGAACAAATGCTCATTCATCGTTTCATAACATCTAGTGAATGACAGTCAGCGTTAACCTCCCGTAGGTTGTAGCTAAAGCAAGTAGCTAAAGAAGAACGTTAGCTGGCCAATGCTGAGCTAAATGTGTTTGCTAACCTATCAGGGAGCGTTTTCAGGTGCCTGATAAAATTAGATGTGGTTGAGCCAGAATCCTTTATCCTTGATACCACATATTTTGCATTAGGTGCTTTTTATGTTTGAGACATTGTTGTCTGAAGATTTTAAAGCCAAAGTTTCTTCTAAATGACACAGCAGCTGCCGGTTCAGTCGACATGTTTGATGTCCTCTCTCACGTGTGGCCGCGTGCAGCAAATACATTACGTATTGCGTGTTACGTAGGCAGGTCATAGGTTACGCAGGGAGGAGAATAACATTCAGCTCATCAGACGTTTCCTAAAAATAAAGATTGTTCACGAGTCCCGCATCTCGAGTCGAGTCTGAAGTCTTTTGAGGACGAGTCAAGTCATGCTTTGAATCACCGACCCTGTCCAGGCTGTCCTCATTCATTCATTCATTCATTCATTGTTCGTACATAGTACTAGAGCTGGGCAATACATCGATATTTATCGATATCGTGATATGAGACTAGATGTCGTCTTAGATTTTGGATATCGTAATATGGCATAAGTGTTTTTTTATTTCCTGGTTTTAAAGGCCTCATCATAGTAAAGTGATGTCATTTTCTGAACTTACCAGACTGTTGTAACTGTTCTATTATTTGCCTTTACCCACTTAGTCATTATATCCACATTACTGATGATTATTTATCAAAAATCTCATTGTGTAACTATTTTGTGAAAGCACCAATAGTCAACACTACAATATCGTTGCGGTATCGATAGAGGTATTTGGTCAAAAAGATCGTGATATTTGATTTTCTCCATATCGCCCAGCCCTACATAGTACATATGAAGAGTAATGGACTATAATTTGTATATAACTCACACATTCATGAAGAGCGCTTTCACACCTATAGTTCGGTAGACTGGCTGCGATTTAAGGCCCGGACACACAGAGCCGATAATCGGCCGTTGGACAGTCTGGTGGGGTCGGTGACTCGAGTCTGTTCGGTGTGTTCCGTGCTGTCGTCCATCCGAGGGGCCGTCGGCCTTCATTTTGGCCGATTTGACATGTATAATGGGCGGGGCGGGCACTGCCGGCAGTCGGACTCAAATGACCCATCTGATTGGTGGAGTGCTAACCCAGAAACAGCGAGCGGAATGAGCGTGACTAGAGTCTCTCAAAATCTGACGAAAATCTTTTAAACTGACCTTTGTTGATCTGAAATGAAGACAGATTCAGCAACTGCATGGCCTATTTCTCGCTTAAAATGTTTTCACGTTTTAGTGAACTATTTTAGTACAATATAAGATCGTATTCTGAACAAGCCGCCATGACAGTCTGTCTTTGAATTTCCGGAGAAATAAGACCCACGTGACGGGTTCGTCCAATCAGCTGCCCGTTTTCATTTTTTGGCCGACAATACAGATTAGCGCCGCCTGCTGTTATGGAGACGTATTACGTCTCGTCGCTTTGGTGTGTTCCGAGGCACTTTTTTGACCAACTCGGGGAGACTGATCAGTCCAACTGCCTTTTCTGCCAACGATTGGCTGTCTGGTCGGTGTGTAAGCAGTTTTAGGGTTGAAGTTGCAACCTTGTTGCATTTTCCATTTTGTTTGGTCAGCATTCACACTGCACTTTGTCAAGCGCACCAAACATTGTAAATAGACATCACACGGTTGAAACAGCCGAATGAAATTTACACACTTCCTGGTCTCAAAAAATATGGAGCAACACTAAATTAACGCAGTCTTGGGTTTCTGGTTTCATCTTTAGTGTCCTTATGGTGCCCTGTACCAGGTCCACAGTAACCTTCTTGGCTAAACTTAACTGTAAAGGCCGCTGAACGGTTGGCTAAAATTCGTCACATGACTAGTAGGGCTGTGAATCTTCACTGGTCTCATGATTCGATTACAATTATCCTGTCATCGATTCGATATCCCGATGCATCGCGATACATCACCTATCATTATTATATATTACTGCACATAGTTTTCACAACAAATTGAAGTAGATATATATGAACTCCCCTTTTTTATTGTATCTGCATCTGCAGTCAGATGAGCCGTCAAGGCTATTAATAATCGATTATGGTCTGTTACTGCATCGATGCAGAATCATTGGCATCCGCATCGCGATGCATTGTAAAAATGATTAAGTCACTGTGTGGGTGTGTGTGAGAGGGGAGTTCAGTGCATGAACCAAGTCTGAGTGAGTGTGTATGGGGATGGTTGGCAGTTGAGGAGCTTGTGTCCTACAGCCTGGGCAAAAGAAGGTGGTATCTTGAGAGGAGCCACTCAAACGAGGGAACAGGACATGTGAAGGGTCCTGTAAAATCCTGCCATCTGACCTTAGTATCTGCTGCTCACATAGGATGGAAAGGGGAAGGAAGTTCAATCATTTTGGAGCGGACTTTGACTGTGCTCTGCATGCGGTTTTTGTTGTTAAGGCTGATGGAGTGGAACCAGCAGGTGAGACCCCAAAAGGAGTTGAGATACTGCCGCTGCTGGCATTTCCTGAGGATCTCCTCTGTGTCGGAGGCACATTTCAGCAGGTTACCGAAGATTGTGCCCAGGGACTTATATTCCCCGACAAACTCTGCGAACTTCCCTTGGATAGAAGTGATGACTGGCACAGCACACCAGTTTTCCTCTGATTGTTGGAGATGGTCACTTCCATTCTTGGTCTTGTTCACATTATGTTCCAGGCAGGAGTCGTCACACCACTCCACAATCTCATGAAGAGTGGTGTTGTGAGGGGCCAGAGAGCAGAGCTAGAAGGACGGTGTCATCAGCGTGTTGGGTTTGTTGTTGTTGTCATTTCGGGAAATTGTGTTAGGAATTCTGAGAGAAGGTGAATGCAAATAGGTACATTACTGCAATTGTAGTACAAACTAATTCCAGGATAGATACCAGAGACTCATTGTGCGTCACAGTGAAGGCTGCAAGCACTCAGGGCCGGCCTCACTGTAAATCTATTTTAAAGCCGTCCCTTCCCTCTGGGGAACACACAGGGCGCTGTGTACTTGTCAGATAAGCCATTATTGTTTGTAAAGCCCATTTACTTCAGTTTGTTATCTGAGATAATATCTGTTGAGAGATGGGTTTTGGGGGTTTGCATTGGTCACCCCACCACCCTTCTCCATACTAACAGGTGCACAGTTGACCTTTCTCTATACAATTTAGGATCAGATTACGCGGTTCCAGCTTGCCATATCTTTGAACTATGTGTTTAACCCTGTTAAACAGCTCTATCATGTTCATGGTGATCCAGGTGTTGCATTACACCAACTGCAGCAGATATACAATGGTATCCTTGACTCAGAGATTAGGAAGAGGTTTTAGCAACTTACCTCAAGCTCATTTCATTCATACAACACAAGGCAGTCTTTTCTTTGCAATGTAGCAAAAGACTGTGGTTCGCCATGATTAGGTGACTTGATCTTTATACTGTAGACAAATTGTAAATGGGCAGTAAGTATTGTGAATTTCTAATTCTAAAAGGTTGTTTCCCCCTATTTTGGTATATCTACTTACACACACAGCGTTTCCTAAAATTGGAAATTAAAATCACAAACTACACTGTGTCAGTGTGAGCTGACTAAAGTTATCCTACAGCCATTTATTAACAGCTTCCAGCTCTCTAGGATTTTATGGGTTTATTCTTAACTGTTTACAAAAGTGGTGTAACAGCCAAGCACTGCCATTTAATTTAGAGTCCATTTCATGGCCGTCTGACATGCTGATAAAACTCTCCAAACAAATAGCCAGAGTGTCTCCAGCAGCCTGACTGTGTAATTGAGGGTTTTTTGAATGCAACCCCACTTGGCAAAGGCACCCATAGTTCCTCTCTCTCTCCCTTGCTCTCTTTTTCTCTCTTAGACACGCACACAGAAAAACACACACACACACACACACACACACACACACACACACACAGGGAGAAAGACAGAGATCGGAGAGACTAGCCTAGCTTATATATCTAACTTAACGCACATATCCATATATTGTGCTAGAATCTGCAAGATCAAATGGAGGAAACAGAGCATCCAGCTGATTCAACTTAGAGATCATTTGTTTTGGCTTCTGTTTTTCTCATCAAAGGTTCTTGCACCATGTTAGTGGAAGAAACTATCTCCAAATGTCCTCTGACGTATGTTAGCCAAGGTTTTCCTTTAAAGGTAAAGTCACGAATTTAACCATTCTGAGCTCTGACAGAACTCTCAATATCTTCCTTCTGCCTTGTCCTTAGACAATAGTTGGATAGTGTAACTGTCAAAAAGCTGATCTGCCACTGACAACTCAATCCATATTGTGTTTTAGTGCCCTGTACATTTAAGACCAAAAGGGTGCCCAGTTTTAGTAAAGTATTGACTTGTGTCATATCTTTGTCTGTAATTTCATGAAACCCTTTAACGTTTAGACGGACCCATACTAACAAAATAGATGTAAATCTTTGAGGTTTTTGGAGCATTCGCAAAATGCAATAGTTTTACACAACACACTATCATCTGCATATATCATTTTAACAGCTCTGTGACTGCTGTACATCTCCACCGCACTACAGCTGGAAAGATTCCACAGTGAGCGCTGGTGACAGTCACAGCAGCAGCGATCCATTACCGACTCTACTTACATTTCCTAAAGGCTATCCTGTTGCTAAACCAAAATCGGTGGGCTGCCAATTAAGATCTGGATCTGAGGATATCATGAAACATGTTTCATTGTCATGGCGTTTGAAAAGTTTTCATCTTTGTACTATATGTGTAATTGTTGTCTTACTCTGTGTGTACTTTTTTTCTCTTTCTTTTGAGCGGAGCTGCTCGGGAACGCAAAATGTATTTCAGTGTAAACTGACAATAATGTTGTATTGTATCGTAAAGATCCCCACATTTAGGTTTAAAGGGGTGATATAATGATTATATAGGGTATTTCACACTGTTCCTTAAAGGTGCTCTAAGTGATGTGACGCGTTTTTTAGGCTACACCATTTTTCGTCACATACAGCAAACATCTCCTCACTATCTGCTAGCTGCCTGTCCCCTGAACACACTGTAAAAAAACGCGGTCTCTGTAGACAGCCCAGGCTCCACAAACGGCAACAAAACAACAACAAAAACAAACTGGCCAACCTGCACCATGAACCATAACAAACACACTGTTCCAGCCAATAACCGACAAGAAGGAGCTGGTTGAGCCATCACTGCAGCAGCATTAGCCAGTAGGCTACTTCCACAATGCGCGTTCATGACTCAACCAACAGAGACCGCGTTTTTTTACAGTGGGTTCAGGGGACAGGCAGCTAGCAGATAGTGTGGAGATGTGGAGGGTATGTAACATTGGTTGGGCTAAAAATGGCCTGGGTGCTGTTCTATGCTCCTAATGCAACCCTGTGAAATAACCCTAGAATGAAATGAGAGGTTTTCTCCCCTATGCTCATGAATATTTAGATGAGCTGTGCGCTGATTGGGTGGTTTACAATGAGCAAAGCTGCGCAGTGCTGCAGGGACTGCTCCTCTGCTCCTCAGTCACAGAACAGAAGAGAGAGGTGACGGCCACAGGAGAGAAATACCTCGCGTGCTTGATGATACTGCCGTCTTTGCTACAGAAAGTCGTTGTCTTTTCTACAGAAAGTTGCCAGATTTGTCGCTAGTCGCTTTTGTGAAAAAAAGTCGCTAAGGGGGTCTGAAAAGTCGCTAAATGTAGCAACAAAGTCGCTAAGTTGGCAACACTGTCACAGTGCGCAGGCAGGTAGGGGGATGAACAACACACAGCACCGCAACACGATCCCTTTTTTCCCTTTTGAGTCTGACCTTCTCAGCGTCACCTTTCCCTTTTCTTTTTTGGCTTTCCATCATTAGACTCACACACTGTCTGTTAACGTTACCGGCCGCAGCTCTGGCAGAGCAGGAATGGCTGGAGCAGCCGAGGCCCGAGAAAATATCCCCGGCTGGCTTCAAACTTCATTTCTGCTCCGACACATAAACTCATCAACTAATGTTACTGTACAAAGCACCAGAGACACAGTTTAGTTACAGTTTAGTCATCCTGTATGGCCTATTTCTCGCTTAAAAGGTTTTCAGAAACACATTTCAGTGAACTATTTTCGTAAAATACAAGATCGTATTCTCAACGAGCAGTCATGATGGTCATTTTAAAATTCAGGAGTAGCCAGACCCACGTGACGCATTCGTCCAATCAGCTGTCGGTCAAGGGCGTGGAGCATCAACCATGGATGTATTCAAGTTGTCGTGTTGTCAAAGTGGATCTGCGCTGTTACCCTTGGACATAAAAAAATCTCCACTTCCAGCTAGTTCAGTGACGTGGGGACATTTAGGACATTTAGCGGAGAGTGAAGCTCACAGGCACACAGACAGAGTTGTAACTACTATCTTCTTATCATGTCTCGTCCTGGTAACTCAGCCCCTTGTTCCCCGAGGATCCATGTTAGGAACAAAAAAAAAAAAGTCAATGAACCGTGAATCGCTGCCGACAGGCAGCTCCACAACAGCAGCAGCAGCGGCGGCGAAAGCACAGCACGCTGCCCATTGCAAGTCCTCAGCGCCGCTGCGTTAGATCCAAAAGTCCCGCTCCATTTTCTGATATCTACTTGTTCTAAACACTTTTCTCTATGTGTACATGTACACACATGGGTCAGTATTCCGTTGTACAGCCTGGAACACTGCATTTACGACCGTGGTTTCTTTTCAATATCCTTGAAAAACTTCCAAACTTTCTTCTTTCTAATTCCCGTGGAAGTACACAGTGCAGCTTGCAGCTAAACTAGTGTGTGAGATCTGCGTGACCTACATTCAGAACACCAGCTGGTCTCAGACCAGTGGTCTGTATGTACATTTTGGGGAGTGACAAAGGTACAGACCAGAGCCAATTAAGGTACAGCCACCGAGTTGATGTCAACTATGAGCTTCGTTGGGATTCGCCCATTTTCAGCAGCAGTTTCAAATTGTGAGATTTGCATAGTCAAGAGGTGTCAATGGGACTTTGAGGTTCTCTGTATGCCTATTTCACCCACCCGTCGTTATTCAACTATGACAAGGTAAACTTGGTTTTGCATCTATCAAGCAGAAAATAGACATTTAAAAAAAAGTCTGGTAGCCCTTTTTAATTTTTTGTTTTTAAAGGACACGTTGCGTTTCCCTTATTTTGCCTGATTAGGCCTCAGCATAGTTTTTGCCCATGAGTCTAATTAGCCAGGATAAGTGAAAACACCTGTGTGAGTTTGCTGGGCCTTTTGTTTTTAGAAATGTCTTCTTACTATCTGATAATGATGAGCCCTTGTATGACCCTCTCATAATTGTGACTTATTATTTCATGAGAGAAGTCATAATATAGTCATTTTAGGACAAATAAATGATGCTAACCTTTTGACCACAAGCAATGTGTTTCTGTTAAATTAGTATCACATGTATTCAAGTGCATACTTGCACATAGGGAGCAAGCGGGTGACGTGATAAACACAGTTCCGCCAATGGTTTATTCCGCTGATCAGCAGTTTGTGCCGTTAACATGCCAAGAAATGTAGCAATGTGCCAACAGACGCCAGGAAGAAGATTGCTAGCTAGCAAATATGGATGTAAACAAAATCGTAGGTTTCAAAATCATACAAAAATGGGCTCTGAAATTGAGGAAGGGAATGCATTTAAAATACTTTCGTTGGGACTTAAGGATGCCAAAAAAAAAACTTAGGATGGCAAAGTCCTGACCTGCCCTACTGGGCCTCTGATTGGCATTGCCTTCGTTGGTCAGGTTGGTTAGGTTTAGGCATGAGGAGTGATATTGGTTAGGGTTGGGGTAAGAATATCAGGGTAAGCCAATTAGAGGCAGAGTAGGGCGGCTCATGCCTTCGCCATCCTAGGAAAGAAAATATTACCTTAAAGATACACACAATACTTTTTTAGTAAACAGTGAATGTAAATATAACTTTGTTTGTTTAAAAAAATATCCCACAAGGTACCTTTAACTATTGGCAGAAATGGGCTTCCATATAATACTGAATCTAGTGGAGAGTGAGTCAGAGTAATAAAGGTGGAAATCACACATAACGTACAATTGTGCAAAGAGAGAAAGATGACTAAAAATGAGGTGGTAGGTAGGACACAGGTAAAATATAATCACTAACTCACCATTGAGGGATAGCAACTAGCAGATTTCGGTCTTTGATTCTTCCTCTATCCTCTAGTTGTGGTATAGAGGTCTTTGGTGCAAGTTTAAAAAACTTAAAAGCAAGAAGAATGAAATGGAATAATTTAGAAAAGGGTAACTTAAACCAACTGAAAACAATGCAGCACCCAAAGAACTCAAAACTAATGAGACCCAAAAACCCGGAATAACATGAAATATAATACAGAAATACGTAAAACCAAAATGCTTTGGTGGAAACATGGATGATGTTCATTTAGACATGTGATATCTTTAAAAAACAAACAAAAAAAACATGTTCATGAGAACACTGTGCTTCAAGTTCTTTGTGTAACTTTTCTACATATTTGTTTCTGTAGGCTGACATCCGAGGAAGCAGAAAGGAGAGAACTAGAAAGCAGAGAATCAGAAGGACAAAGTGAAGCAGGGAGAAAGAAGGAGAGGGTGGTAACAGCTACAGTAAACGGAGTAAAAAACCATACGATTGAAAGAAAGAGGGACTGCAGCCCTGAATCAGAGGTATCAGATTCAGCCTAGTCCTGACAGAGACTCCTCTCCAGGTTGAATAGGCCCATTGTTTGGACAAGGCCTCCATGACACAGGCCATTTCATTACAGAATGAGCCCAGGCAGTAGATGGTGGTTGCAATTTAACCCCCCCTCCCCTTCCACTCTCCTGTCAAAGAGCTCCATTCTCTCCCCCTCGGGGCTACCTGCATGAGTAGGAAGACAGCCATAGGGGCGACGCACTCTCAAAAACAAACAGGCACCCTCCATCCTAGCAACAGACAGAGAGAATCTGTCTTTCAGTGAAAAGACATTGGTAACTTAATAGTCTCTGATGTAATATGCCACATCTCTCCTGTGACATAGGAGCCATCAGCAGTTGGTTGAAACATGTCACAAAGTCACCATCGCTCTCTATTTGTCTTTCTTTTTCACTCACACAGAATCAGAAGTAACTTTTGAACCTCTGAATCACACCCTGAGTATGGCAGCCTGAAATTAATAAAGGATAAGTTCAGTTAATTCAGTCAAGCGTATCTTAATACAACACTCATACGCTTAAGAGTAATTGGTCTGTAATGTAACTCTGCCAATTATACGGCAATGATTTCAATCATGTGAGAAGCCCTTGATTCGACAGCATTGACTGCACTTTTGTTTTTTGCTGCGTCATTGTACACAGCATCACAGGGTAACAGCATAGGCTGTACACTTTTTACAAACTTCTTCAAAAGTCTTTTTGAGCTCTTTTGTGACACACTAGGATTTTAAAACTAAACTATGACTAGGATGCACTTTTTATTTCGCTGACTGTGCGGTAAATATCACAGATGATAAACAAAGGCTTTAAAACGCGACTCTTACGGGGCATTTCCACCAGAGTTGTTGATGGAGGGCTGCTCGACAGTTTCTATTCATTTCCTGTGTAGAGCAGGACAAGCAGTCGCGCAGTGCATGGCGGGAGCGTGGCGGCATGTTTTGAGCGGGGTTGCCGGTGCGTTTGCCGGTCTGTATTTGCATAAGGTTAACTATAGACCTCAACTTTAAGCAAATGAGTCTCCAGCGCGACACGGCTGGCTCATAAAACTGGGATCAAGCTGTCAAACTAGGCAATGTAGTTTTAAAATAAAACAAGATTCAGCAGTGGCATTGCCCATTTGTAGCCTAAAACGTTTTCAGAAATTGATTTTGGTTGTTTGATTTATTTTTAGACGGAACAACAAAGTTTATGAGCAGGCCGCCACGTTGTTTTCTGTTCGAAACGACGATCAGATAGTGATATAGAGAGAGATAGTGTTTATCGAATCAGGTGCATTCCGTGACAGGGTACGTTAAGGCCAGTTCCATCAAGCGGCCAGTTGAGTGAAACAGCGCGTCCTCGACGCCTCTTGGCGGGTATGCCCGGTTACAAGTAACACATGAGACTCATGCAGCTGTTGGAGTTGTGTGTGGGGCAGCTGCTTTGCAGATGAGGTGTATTATGAAATTGAAAAATATCTATAGATATGACACATTAATATACAGAAGTCCCATTAGCAAACAAGCTGAAGAGCCTGCTAGCTAACAGTTGGCTAACTAGCAAGCTAACAGAGTTTTTTTTTGTTTCTCTTCAATAACTCTTTCTAAAATGATCCTGTACAATCCTGAGAACAAAATACCAGGGAGAAGTAAACGGCACTTACAGAGGAAATAAGGAAGCGCATGGAGCTATTGTGACTGACGCTTGCGTGCTAGCTGTTAGCTTTGCCGGTAGAACCAATGTCACCAAACCTTTAGCACCAACTATTTTATGAGGACACATAGATGACTTAGCTGTGCCGCTGTCTGGTGTGACTGCACATAAAAAAAACTGGAATACGAAATCCATAGTCCTTGTTCTGTGCAAAAATGCATTCTAATGTTCAGCTGAAGCTAATATGAGTGTGAGTGAATCGATTCATGTGGATATCTTCCATAGTTACGGTCATTTTTAGCACAAAATTCACATTTTTGTGTTTCCATGGACAGTGTTGCCTTGCTGAGGCGAGGCAGAAGAATACATCTTGGTAGTCGACTGTAGGTTCATTGCCGGGACAGAACAGTGGTAATAAATGTCCACACGACAGCCAGGACACACATACATATTTGATTTGACTAATTCACACTGCTGAAGCCCCGTATTAGGTTTGGCTGAACTTTAGAATGCATTTTTGTACAAAATCCAAACTGTGGATAGTATCTACTTTTTCTTACAGTAAAGCTTAACCTCGTGGCCGGCATGGACAGGAGGAATGATTACAGCCACCAATAATTCTTTCAAAAAAAATATGGCATGAAAGTATTGGATGAAGACATAAAAAAATTCCCATCTGTTAAGCCTTATAGCCTCAGTCTTGAGGGTTAAAACTCACAGTTGCACACAACCTTTAATCCTAAACTTATCAATACCAGAGACAGCCTTTGCTTCCACTCTGAGCTAATTACGCCTACTTCCTACTATAAGCAATTTCGGGTTATCAATGATAAACAAAGAATTCCTGCTCTGCAGATTCTCAGTTACAGCAGTGTGGTCATTGACACAGGGGTGCACAAACTCTGTTTCCTTGGTGTTTAGTTGCAGTTCCAGCTCCAGCTCCCAGCACTAACATCGTTATCTCCCAGTTTTGAAGATGCAGCTCTTGTCAAAGTATGTCCTTCTGTCTACCCCTCTTCTAAACTCTCTCTTTCTCTTCATTCTCTCTCATGTTCGTATCCTCCCTTCCCTATGCGGTCTTTTCGACCTTCCGGTGAACTCGTGTGGCTACTCAGAGCTGTGCCTGTGTTATTGGAAACACCCCTCCAATATTCCTATTAGCCACAATGTAAAGATGATAGGTTGTGCTTTGTTTGGATATCCATTTCCAATCGCAGGTCATGTTTGGCGAGAGCAGCCCGAGATGATGGGTTTGCTGTGTGATACTGCCAAAAAAGAGAAAGAAAAAGCAGGAGAGGGGGAGGTAATAAGAAGAAGAGGGCAAACAAGGAAAGACAGAAGGAACACAGTGAGGGAAAACAGTGACAGTGCTTTGCACAATGTTCGAAACTGAAAAGCAACCAAAGAGAGGAGGTTTGTTTAGGAAAACAGGAAAGCTGACGCTGACAAGTGTCAACTAAATGGAAACTGGAAAGAAAATTAGGACGGATTAAAAGTGAGGACCACTAGAGGCCCAAATCCGTCAATAGCAGAGAGAAAGAAGAAAAGGCGCATGCTGTAGATTTTGGGCCTGAGATGCATGGAAGCATGACCAGGGTGCGATTTGCCGAGGGGGATGCGTGGGATTTCCCCCTTTCTGGTCTATATATCCCTGTCTCTGCTGAATTATTTTGTAAAATGTAAACCCCCCTTAAAGTGATCAATGCTACTTCACCAATAGATCATATATACATATACCATAGAAGTATTTTAAACTAAGTAAAGCGCTGTAACACAAACACGTAGGGCCCTATCTTGCGTCCAGCACGACGCAGCGCAAAGCCCGACGCAAGTGTCTTTGCTAGTTTAAGAGCGGCGCAGTAGTCAATTTCCCGTCCAGCGCCCATGTCATTTAAATAGTAAATGCACCTGCGCCCATGGGCGTGCTGGTCTTACAGGGAGGTGTGTTCAGGTGCATTCTGGGCATATTGCTATCCTGAGGCAGCGGGAAGTGATCGCGCCATTGACCAACAAAAACCTGGTCTAAAGTCAATAGCGCAGCATTTCATTGTTATTTTAACAGTGCATTTGTAAAATGTGCTTAGGCTTATGCACAGCGCGCGCACACTATGCTTGTTACACACACACAGGGACGCACAGCAGCACACAAACATGCAAAAGATTACAAATAAAAATATTACGGTGCAAATCCGCCATCATAATAGCAATGGTCCAAACGCGCCTGGCTTTTAACTGAATGTGAGATGACACTCTGATTGGTGTATTGCATGTTACGCCCAAAACACACCTATGAGTTAATAAAGACAAGTACAACCCTTTTGAACCATGCACCCGGCGCACTGACCCTTTTTTCCGCCTTCAAACTAGCAAATGTGGATTTGGACACGCCCTAAATGCACCTGCCCATAGATTGTTAAAATAGGGCCCATTGTGCCATAGAAAGATAAAATCATAGCGGCAGTTGCTGGTTGTATTTAGCCGTCACATAGCATCCGGGACACCGGCTTCCAGCGGCAGTTGTTTAGCCGCCACGAGGTGACTGTGAGCCGGCTACAGGCACCGCCAGATGACGGTCCTTTCAGGGGCCATGGATGGTAGTAGAGTTTAGCCAGAAAAAGTGAGCGTCATGCGCAATGAACAGAGGATGTACTTCCTGCAGCAGCTGAAGAAATTCAACCTGCCAAAGACAATGATGGTGCACTTCTACACAGCCATCATGGAGTCCATCCTCACATCCTCCATCACCATCTGGTACGCCGCTAGCACAGGCAAGGGCATACTGCAGCGTGTCATTCGGTCTGCAGAGAAGGTGAAGGCTCCAGGACTCAGATCCCTCCCACCCCGGGCACAAACTCTTTGAGACACTCCCTTCTGGCAGGAGGCTGAGGTCCATCAGGACCAAAACCTCACACCACAAGAATAGTTTTGTCCCATCCACCACTAGCCTTATCAACAAGGCCCAAAACCCACGCTGACTCTCCCCACACACCACCTCTGGCTCTACATGCCTCTATACTTACTCTGCTGTACTGCTCTTTCTAGTTTTATTTTCAATACATACTGTGTATATATATTTATACTTATATTGTTTATATTCTAATACTTGATTTTCTTAACCTGCTTATATTTAGAGAATGTATGACATGCACCTACAACACCAAAACAAATTGTGTAAAAAGAATTGTAAAAAACGTACTTGGCACTAAAGCTTTTTCTGATTCTGATTCTGATGACGGTTAAGTTTAGGCACCAAAACAACTAGTTAAGTTTAGGTAAAAGATCGTGGTTTGAATTAAAACACTCCAGAGGAATGAACAAGCTTTTCCTGGGTGAAGGTCAGTTTGGAATAGAGCTGGGCGATATGGAGAAAATCGTGACCAAATACATATCAACGTCGATATTGCGGCTTTGTTGTAGGGTTGACTATTGGTGCTTTCACAAAATATTTACACAATGAGATTTTTGATTTGATTAATCATCAGTAATGTCAATATAATGACCAAGTGGGTAAAGGCAAATAATAAAACAGCCAAAACTGTCTGGTAAGTTCAGAACATGACATCACTTTACTGTGATGTAGCCTTTAAAACCAGGAAAAGACAACACTTGCGTCATATTACGATATCCAACATTTAAGATGATATATAGCCTCAGATATCGATATATTGCCCAGCCCTAGTTTGGAATTTTGTTTTGTTTTATCTCACCTTGTACAAAATACAACTATTTAACATGCAGCATAGTACAGCAGCAACAACAAAGAAGACCGCTCAACACCGAACCAGCTGGAGAAAGTTCATGAGTGACCTATGATAAAGCAATATAGTTTTAATAATAGTACAGCAAAGTGCTCTTGATGAATGTCTGCTTTATTAGCAGGTATTCAAGGTCAGATACAGGATACAAGGACGGAGACCTGACTTCAGCTACCAAGACTCGGTGGTGAGGGAAAGCACTTTGGGTGTGTTTTGCTGGACCAGGTGGAGGAGAAACGGTGATGTGGCCATAGCAGATCGCCAGCACTACCCAAAGAGCACCAGGGTCCTGGACAGCCGCTCTAAGCAATAATATACTGTATATTGACAGTGCAAACAAGTTAATATTAATGGATTTTGTAACTCCTATTATCCTATTATTCATGCTCTAAAATTTGGAACAACCGTCCACAAAATTTGGGAGCTTTGGTAATGTAATCAAGTCAGTTATTTAGCAGCGGTCTTAGGGCTGCTCGATTATGGAACAAAATATAATTACGATTATTTCGGTCAATATTGAAATCACGATAATTTAACACGATTACTCATTGACTTCTGGAAAGATGTTACAATTATTGAACTTAAAAAACAGTGGAAAAAAGTTAAATAAATCAACAGTAAAAAAAAAACATACTACTGTGAAGTTTGCCTTAATACTTTTCCTATTTAAACTTTATTTTTTTCATTCGGAACACAAGTGAAAAGAAGAGTTTACTTCAAAAACGTAATGAGCTCAATAATTGTTTCTCTCAATTATTCTGTTTTTGTGATCATGGGGAGCCGAAATCATAATTACGATTAAATTTTGATTAATTGCACAGCCCTAAGCGGTCTACAAATTGGGACTTTTTTCAGCCTATCTTTACAGTTTGGTAAAGTGCGGTATGAAACATTAGCTATTAGTAGTTCCTGTTTGCAATGCACCCATGGACGTAAAGCAACTATAACTTGTACTACTTTGATACTGAAGAAAACTGGCAAACATGATGATTCTCAGGCGAGTTCTGGAGTTATAAGGAGCACCTTTTTCCTATGATTTCTAAAAGGTTTTATGTACATGTATTCACATGGAAATCCATATTAGTGGTATTTTAAAGTTTAAGTCTCACTGAATCTAAAAATATGTGTATCATGCCTATGTTCAGATTGAGGAGTAGATTTTTTCTAGCAAATTGCGGCAACCTTATAACCTCACTATCCTCCATGTGTCACAGCCACTGCTGCAGCTCCAACTGTTGACCATGCTGATAAGCTGCCAAATCAGCGCACTACTTACAAGAACTAACTTCCTATTGTTTTTTAGGACACCGACATGCATGCGTCTTTTTCACCTCACACAGTATCTTAGCCTCATATCTCCCTCCGTACTCTCACGAGCCTCATGTTGAAAACCTCTGCACTAGACCTGTTTTACTCTGTTATATAAAAAGTGATTTTGTAATTAGTTATTGCTATAACAAGAATCTTCTCAGGTCTGTGTCACAGCCTTGCACCATCCCCTTCATCACATCACTCTTGATGTGAAGTGCTGTGGCTTGCCTAAACAAAACCATAAAAACAGTATTATGTTCCTTTCTAATTGCTGTTGTAGTATACAAACATAATTCCTATGAGACAGGATGCAATAAGAGACAGGAACATCACAATTTCAATATATTAAAATGGCTAATGGCAGAGGAATTAAACCCTAATTTCCTTTTTAAATGAACAAGTTAAGTCCCCATTAGATACACTTTTATTATTAGTATATCACATCATCATTATAATAATAATAATAATAATAATAATAATAATAATAATAATAATAATAACAATAATAATAATAATAACTTGGATTTATATAGTGCCTTTCAAGGTACCCAAGGTCGCTTAACAAATAGGGGGGGAGGGGGGTTAGGGGTCAAAGGACTTAGTGAAAAGAAATGTTTTGAGGTGCTTTTTAAACATGGGTAGGGATGGGGCAGAGCGGACGTGAAGTGGTAGACTGTTCCAGAGTGTGGGAGCATTGGCAGAGACAGCCCTGTCCCCAAAAGTCTGCAAACCTGGTGCGGGGGGTGTCCAGCAGGTCCTTGTCAGAGGACCGCAGGAAACTTGACTGTGTGTAGGGGTGGAGGAGATCTGTGAGGTATTGTGGTGAGAGTCCATGGAGAGATTTGTAGGTGAGCAGGAGGATCTTGTAGGTGATGCGTGACTTGACTGGCAGCCAGTGGAGCTGTTGGGAGGATGGGAGTGATATGCTGCCAGGGCCTGGTGTGGGTTAGAACCCTGGCAGCAGAGTTCTGGACATACTGGAGTCTGCTAAGGGCCTTGGTGGGCAATCCAGACAGGACACCATTGCAGTAGTCCAGACGGGAGGTGATGAAGGCATGGATGAGTGTCTCAGTTACTGAATGTGTGAGTGAAGGCCGGAGTCTTGAAATGTTTCTGAGGATTATTAATCACTTATGTTCAGTTTATTCCCACTTTACCTCAACAACCTCTACTTCTTAGTTTCCTACATTCCTCAGATTTACTGAAAACTGACATCATTAAGCATTAAGCAGTGTTTGTGCAAGAAGAAAGATATTTGGATAGTTGGCGTAACATTTTGTTCTCGAATATTGAAAGCACTGTTTGTGTTTCTTTTCAAGCAATCCCTAATTCATTCATCAGTGTGGGTTTTGCTTCTGTTATTGTAGAATAAGCAAATAATCACTCACTTCCAAAGCTACAAAATCAAGCCAACTTCACTCTGCTTGCAGTGTGCAGGTGGACACAGCAGTGGTAACAGTGCTAGTTGTTGAGGAACGAGAATAATGTGTTATGGAGAACAATGTGTACAGTCAGTGGCAAAATCTGAGAGTCTTTCTGTCCAACAGATTTTATCCCAGTATGGGTGTCTCGTGTCAGTAAAATAGTTGTCCTATTACACTCCCTCTCTACACTGTCTGTGTTGTTATTAAGTTAAACTGTAAGTGTTAGTGTGATTTGTTTAAATGTGTAAAAAGACTTTGAACTGTTTTCCATGGTCATTTGTCAACTACAAAAGAAAATGGTGATGGCTGTTAATCGTCATGGTGACAACACATAATTCAAGTGTGTCGTCGCTTCACCGGGAGGAGAGCGCTCGGAGGGACCGTTGCCTGCTGCTCGGCTAATGTTCTGTAAGCAGTGTAGCATGAAAGCATGGTGGAATTAGCAAACTAACTAGCGGACGGCTGGATAGTTAGCGTGCTTGCTAATTCCACCATGCTTTCATGCTACACTTGGCGTAGCAATGTGCTTTCCTACGCTGTGACGAGAGTGTGTGGATGATGCATTCAGTTAGTAAATTTGACTCATTTAGCAGCTGGCTCTCTGTGCTTTGTAGTGTTACTACTCCACTACCCGTTTGGTTATTACTGCAAAACCAGTGCCGGAAATGGGTCGGTGAATCTAGTTCTTCAAGTAGATTGTATCACACAACAGTCAACTTTAATCAAATAAAACGTCATTTCCCACAAAATAGGGGCAAGTGAAAATGCTGCATGGCTTACTTTAGAAAACCACTAGCCACAGTGGCTGGTGAGCAAAAAAGTAAATGCCCAGCCATGAATGTATGTAATGAAACACATACAAAAAACACATTTGAAGTAATGTATTAACCAAGAAATGTATATAAGACACATGCGATGATCATGTCATACAAATAGGGTACTGGCACCTTATTAGATCCAATTCAGGCACTGTGCAAAACCTGACCTCAGTGACTCGGTTTATACGGAAGTTTAAACTAAAGTCACACATGAAAATGGCTGCCGCTCTGACCATCCTGCTACGCTAATTTGGGAATGTCCTTTCTCCTTATTACATTTCTATGGTGCAGGATCTACACATAAGGCATCTCTCAATAGGTTTGAAATTACAAAGGGTCTTGGTCTCGTATCAGTGAGATAAGGACCACCCACAGTCTCAGATGGGGGAGCAATAGCTCATACCAGCATGTGGAAGAGGCAGCCAGCCCATCACGCCCTGAAACATATGAGCTTACTCTGTTTGATCAGAGGACCATAGCCAATCAGGATGAATAATGCCAAACTGGAAAGAGAATGGACATGTACATGTATCACTGTGAACAGTACACGCCTTGTGTTAGGGACTCACATTAACTTGCCAAAGACATTATATAGCTAAAGGCTTTTTTAAATCAATGTACAGTATGTTTATCAGATTACACATTAGACTTCACATGTGCCCATAATGCCAAAAGTGGACCCAGGTACAATTTAAAACAAAAAGGACTACCCCTACCATTTGAAGCAAAGAGAAAAAAAAAACATGATTTCTGTCACTGGAATGTACGATTTGTGGGCTGAGGCTGCAGGGATGACGTGATGTACTTTATCCACGGGTCATTTACTTTGATTCCCCCCTGACTCACCGAGTCTACAATATGAGTAAGCTCATTTTGGGGACCAGGGGGATACATCACAGTTCAAGCAGTGAGGCATTTATGCATGATGCGTCATGTTGCATGTCATTGAATCTCTTTTGAAAAAGCCTTTCAAGACACTTTGCCAGGATGTTAAAATACAGGGTGTTTTTCTCCTCTCCACCTGGGAAGCCCCTGTATATTATGTCTGAAAGCCAAATTATTGAAAGCAAAAGTTTATTGGGTAACCATTTTAGGGTTTGTGAGATTGATTTGTTTTTAATGAGAGAAACTATTACCATAAAGTGCCTGTGAGGAAGGCACTTAAACAGTGGTTGCTGCAGCTTTGTGTGAGCATGTGCTTCAGCAGTCAAATACTTGATATTCAGATGGTAGCATACACCTGGGTGCAGCCCAGTACATCACAACGTGCAGGCCTCTGCCACTGAATTATACCTTTTTGTACGATTTCATAAAACACATTCAATACAAATGTTTTGGAACTAATGGACACCAGTGAGATTTTCCAATACCACAAAATTCAGGCTAAAAACAACTCTTCATCTTATTTCGTATACTGTAACTGCCCTTCGCCCCAGCTGGGGTTCACTGTTTTATTAAAATCATAAATATCACGGGATATTCAGAGTAAGTATGAGGACTTCAAAATCCTGTAAGAAACAAGTTATGAGAATAAACAAGGAAGAGTGATTAATAGTGGAAGAGTTTGTATGTCTCCAACACTAACTTGCAGAGGAGGAAGGAGGCACTCCCAACTTTTTTTTGGACTTCATATTCAGCGATTATTTTCCCACGTCCTGCTCTTTTACATCTGCTAACCTTCACATGTCATGGATCACAGATTAGGATAAGCGTATTACAAGAAAGTCAATCTGAACATTAGCAGAGGTCTACGTCCTGACACAATGTGAGGTAAAGACATTTCCATCTTGCTGCTGTGATGGAACATCACCCGACAAACAGCGCTGCAGTGCACACACACCATGAAGTGATTACCCAGGATTCACCTGTTGCTAGTTAAAACTGTGAATGCAGCCGAGACCAGAATTCTTTTAAAGTTATCTCACTCTGTTTGGACTCCTGGTTGCCAGGGTGGGGCTCAATCTTATCGTTAGAGATGTCAGCAACAAGCGTCAATCCCTGAAGCTGTCCCAACATCAGTCCTCCTGGAAACCTGTCGCTGAGCTAATCAGGTGGTTTAAGCAGCGTTTGATAGGATTTCCCTTGGGCTGAGATGTGAGCAAGGGCTAAATTATGGCACTAAATCTCTCAAGTGAAAGTCCCCGCAGAGAGCCTGGCTGTAAGTATGAGGGGGGGAGCATTTTCGGAGCCTCTCCAAGAAATTCCGCATGCACAATTTGTCTTTGTAACAGGAGAGCTGGCACGGCCCTCGGCTTAAGGATGTCATGACCGGACCAACTTAGCACGCAGCAGAAGTGCTTATTGCGCATTGTATACTCATTCCTGACACAGGGGAGCCTGGCGTGGCTCACATCCCGGTGATCAGACTCAAGCTTTTTCTCACCACAACAGTTTGTAAGAGACCTGGTGAATTTCCACGAACCTCAGCATGAACTCTACCACTTAACCATGAGAGACTCCTCATTTAAGGAGAGACCAGAGTCTGATAAACACTGGGGAAGAAAGAAAGAGGAAAAAAGAAGGACAGGAAAATGGAAAACAGGGCTGGCACTACCAGCAGGTTTATTTGAGGCCGTGACAGTGAGCCCTTGGAAAAGGGATGGCGTCTAAAGCCGGGTCCACACATGTGCGGAGAGTACACAAAAGGGGCTGTGACAAGTAGACATGGCATGTCAAAGCCCCCTTGCTTCTTCTTTGGAGTCTGGGAGATAAAGGAAGGAAAAATCGGATTATTTTACTCCCCCGATCCCTGAACTCAGTGGGGCAGAGTGAAGACAGTGCCTGGGAACAATTTGTCCAGCCATTATCTCAATCCATTAAGGATGAGAACCGCAGGCCACGCTCCGGGTCCGATGTTCCATCATGAAGATGAAAAGAGGATTTCTGAAGTGCTTTATTTCTTGATTATCATCTCTTTCTTTCTCTTCTGTATTGTACTTGCTGATAGAACATCTTAGCTTTACAGAAGAACACCCATTATCTACCTTAGGGCTGGCTTTCATTACGGTTCCACCTGCCGCAACCTTTGCACATCTGTGCATGGTGTACTGTATGTGCATGCATACAAACACTTTTTAGTGTCATGAATTTACAATAAACTCATAGGTTTTAAACAGTAATTTTCTGATATCAATAGCTACCATACTGTAAAGACAGGATTCTTTTTCCAATCATCACACACAGTAATGTGGATCTTGTGATATGAAAGCTTTGAATTATACTAAAATATCACAATGAAAGAAGCCACGTTATAGTCTGCAGCTTTGATAAAAGTTGTTATAAAACAGACTTGTGTTTCAAACATATGCAGCACTTGGACTGCTGACTTTTCCATGAAAGTCTTTTGATTTAAAATCATTTTCATCCTTAGTTTTTTTTTTTTTTTGTTGCTAGATCTAACCTTACAGAGACATACTTTAGAGGCCACAGAAATCCGGAGCAGAGTAGCTGTGAAGGTCATGCTGAGTAGCTGTTTAAATGGGGTTTGGTGTTCCATCAAGTTAAAGCGATGGCGATACATGATGGAGACACAAAAAAAAGCCTGAATGTGGTTTTTAGTATTCATTATTCGTTGTTTTGACACTTTCTGTCTTGGCTCTTGCTGTGAATCAAGCTGAGCTGAGACTTCATGACTTCAGTGTGGCTTTCTAGCATCTCAACAGTTTCCTGGTCAATATGACACAGGCAACAGGAAACCCACAGGCAGTGGTGTTGGGTTTCATCAAAGGACAAATCCAGAATTTGAAAGCAGACTTTGTAGTGTTACCTTGGCCAAGGATGTTATATTGTTGGCTCTGTGTGTCTGTCTATAATCAGCAGGGTCTTTCAACAAGACAAGACTAAGAGTCTACAGCCATGCTAGTGACTCTGTGTGGCTCTACTTAGGCACATTGCTTTGACATAACAGACATACTGATGTTTAGCAGGTTACAGGTATAATGTTCACAACAGACACCATTTTAGTTAAGTGTGTAGCAGGCAAACACTTGCAAATTAGCACTAAACAGAAAGTAAATTTAACCTAATGGTGGCGCTAGAGGAAAGGTCAGGGTATCACCAATGTCAATAGTATATAGTCTATCAATCAGGAATGTCTATTCCAAATTTGGTGCCCATCCAGGTGGCAGATGAAGAGATAATTCACTGAACTGAAAACTTTGACCTGCTGGTGATGCTAGACAAAGGGCAAAACCAATGCCTTCAGGAGTCATACTCTTAAAAACTAATGTCAATCCTTTTTCATTGCAATCTGTCCAATATTGTTCTCGAATATTTCAGTCTGAACCGACCAACATTACCAACCTAGCTAGCATGGCTGAAAACCACTGAACAGATTTGAGACACTCCACACTGGAAAGTTAGGCCAAAAGGCAAAAAACACAAATATATGAAACACTTTACATTGTTGCACATAACACCTTGGTCCAACATTTTTTCTTATCTTAATGCGTCATGTTAAGACCCCTTTTTTACCACACCTCCCTCAAATTTACCCAATGAAGGAGCTGATAAGATTACATTTCACTGGAGTTGTACCTCGTACGATTTCATGTAACAAATTGATCGATCTTCAACAAATGTGCACCTGACAAATTTGAATCATCCCAAAAAACATTAAGCTACTTGTTTGTTTCAAATTCAACGTTGATTCCTTTAACTGGTTGCCAAATGATTGTACAGTATGCAAGGTCTATTTGATATAATAGTTCTTTCTTGCATTTTGATACCAAGTTAAAGTGGCATATGCACATATCAACTCCAGTCAATCCTGCAAAGATTGATGGAATGTTGCCTATACATTGCTACAGCAGGACAATAAAAATGTGCTTTTTAGTGTATTAAGAAAAGATGTTTAGGTCATCCAGGGTGCTATGGAGCACTATTAAATTAGGATTGATTAGATTAGCTGACTATAGCCATGGGTTTTATTTAAAGATAGCCAACAGTATAAAAGTTGCTTTAACCGTGCTTGTGCTACTCTGAGCCAAACAATATACAGTACATGCACTGGCAACAGGCCTCGCCCAGAAAAACTGTACGGACACACACAGAGTTCTTAAAACCTCTATCTATCAAATGCACTCTTGGATGAGAAACAGGAGTCTGGAAGGTCCCAAAAGATCTGTTCTGGTAAAGTTGACGAATGGAAATCTCATCCCACAGCAACACAACCCACCTGCAGTGCCAAAGTATCCTACAGAGAGAGCCAATGGACGTGATTACATTTATAGAGTCAAATGCAGCCTCACTTCCCCTCTCAGGATAGGAGCTGGTGTCTTTGAGCCTTGGAAGGCCCATCTCAGTCCAATTTGGCAGCAGAAAGACAAGACTTTGATGTGCTGAAAGTTGACTTGACCTCTGTTTACGGCTTAATAAATCTAGGATGGAAAGCTGTGGAAAGGACAGACTGACGTAGGGAGGGAACGCATGGCCAACTGACTGGGGCCACAGCGGAGCATGTGCTTTATATTATATGAATACAGCGAGGATAAAAATGTACTACACCATCAGCACACATTAGCAGTAAATTGTAGCCGACTGACAACTGGCAGAGTGGTTGGTGGGCATACGGTATATCTTACGAATACGACACTCATTCGTTGTGTAACAACACAAAAGACCACTAGTTGGTAAGGCTGACTGAGAAAGACAGAAAAATATGCCAGTGTAAGTTCTGAGAAACTTGCATTACAAAAGGTTCTGTTTATGTGGCCTTTGAGTGTGTTGGCCAGTGTCTGAAGTAGATGAAATGTCTGGCACGTGGTATCATTGGCGCTGACGCAAGCTTAGGGCTTCTAAATCCACCTTAGATCTGTATTTTATGTGTTTAGCACAATCAGTCTTAAGTTGCAGGGAGAAAAAACAAATTGTGAAATATCTGTTGTCGGTTTGGGTAAAACTGATTTAAGGCGTGTGAAACATGGACTTGTATGACGGGTCATTTCTACATCAGACTGTATGAGTCATTTCTGCACTCCAGGAAACCCTCAGTGTTTAATATTCAACGCTGTCAGTAATGACTACTTCTCTTAACTCTAAATAAGCTTGTTTTCAATATTCTGGGTCCATTCCTTTATAAGCCATGTATATTTAAAAGAAGCTCTGCAAGGAATTTTAGTATCAAGTGTTATATAAATACATAAATACAATACCGCTTATTCAAGCACTCTGCTGGCCAGATTGCCACAAACCATGATCATGCAAAATCAAAGGGTTACTTTAGCTGCTGGCTTAAGAGAGTCCATGAAAGAATATACACACACAAAGACCTTCAGATCCCAGGAGTCACTTTGCTGTATCCAAGTAAAACCCGCTTTATAAAGATGTGGTGCTCTATGAAAACTGACCCCGTATTTATTGTAGTTGTACTTAATAATATCTGAAATAATTTATTTTCAACTCAACAAACAACCAGAAAATTACAACAAAGCCTCAAATACTGTGATCTGTACCAGTAATTTGATTTGCAGTTTTATTCCCAAAAGTCCAGTGCATGGAACCTAACCAGGTTATTTTACAAAACAATGGCCTAATTAACGTATGTGGACATTAGGTTAGAAGGGGTTCTGATTGAGGCTCACTTTGTGAAGCATAAAATAGAGGGCCACACATAAACTACATGTCTCTAGATTTGGTTTAAAACAAACTTGTTTTTCTTACTTTTGACATAGAAATGTGTTATACACATTTGAATTCTCGCCTCTTGGGTAGTTTGAGGTAATGGATGCTCCAAGGAATGTTTTTCGCACTCACTGATGCAGCATGTTTTACTCCATAAAGCAGGGGTCGGCAACCTTTTTAATATCAAGTGTCTCTGTGAAGAAGGCAATCAGTAGCTAATCAGAGGCAGAGTAGGGCAGGTCTTCGTGGAATGTGGATGGGGGAAAAGTCAATCAAACTACTGTAAATAACAGGCTGTGCTCCTGCAAATTACTGTGAAAGAGGTTATTTGGCATGCCAATTGACACATTTCCTTGTACACTTATTGCTAGTGTGCCATTGATTGAACTACCATTGGCATGCGTGCCTAAGGTTGTCATACAGGGTCCTTAATGATATACCGTTTTTTCAAATATATATTCTCAACTGTGATTGTGTACTCTTTTTCATGTTGATTAGCTTTACTGTAGAAGGTTTTGACGATCAAAAGACATAAACTGTAGGCTACAGTAGGTCTCTAGGTTGATCGGGACACACAGTTGTAACTGACATATCAGTTAAACCATGAAAAAAATCCTCAGCATGTATGTTGTGGGAACGCCTTGGCCACCATTATAGCTGAAGAGTTCAGTGGATATACATTGTTTTCAACTTAAAAGATACGTTCAGATTTTTTAAACTCATAATATAATAATAATACAACACTCACATGCCATACGTTAAAGGAGTTAGGGAACCAAATCCATGGTCCTTCTAAAGTTCAGCCGAAGCTTATATGAGGCTTCTGCATTCTAAGTTAGCTGGATCAAGTGGGTATATTCCAAGGGTACAGTCTTTTTAGTACAACATTTTTATTTCTTGCTGAGCCATGGCAGAGGGTCATGTCCTGATAGCCGCATGTATCATATGTTGTTGTCTGGACACAACACCAACAATAAACCTACACATTACTAACAAAACAATCATACCATCTTGGTTTTCTAACTCGAAAGCTGAAGGCAACTTCAGGATACATTTTTGGATTGCAGGTCTTTGGATTGTGTCCACCATCTCTTACAGTGTAGTTTTGTTAGAAAGGGATCACTTTATGGTCAATTATAGTATCGGCCATAACAGCAATGTTACGTCGGTTATCAGTATCAGCCACATTTTTTTATCCCTGAATTGTAGTCGTTTTGCATCTTTGTGATTGTTTTGCATCCACTTTTAGTCCTTTTGTGTCTCTTTGTAGTAACTTTGGGTCTCCATGTGGTCATTTTGCATCTATTTGTTGTTGTTTTACCTTTCATTGTGGTCGTTTTGTGTTTCTGTGTAGTCATTTTGTGTGCTCATTTAGCATCTCTTTGTGATCATTTTGTGTGTGTGTTTTCAGCAACATGTTGTGAGTCAGACCCCTTGGGCCCCTGAGCCTGAGCCAAGTAGGCCTGTAAAGTAATCCATCCTGTTTTAATCTCAAAACCCCAAAGATATAAGGTGAGGCTTGAGTTTATTATATGGAAATGTTGCTGAAGGTCTATGCGCGCGCACACACACACACACACACACACACACACACACACACACACACACACACACACACACACACACACACACACAGCCAGCTTGGGTTGGTTTCTGCTCCCTGTAACGTGGGCCTGGTGTCACTCATTGACAAATCCTGCAAAACGTTTCCTCAATACAAAGTTCTTCCTTAAAGCAACACTACAACAACAACTAACAACTTTTCCCGCTTCTGTCCCCCTACAGGTTGGAAGCGGAATTGTCCATTACATTATATTATGCAAGTTTACCAGATCGGGTAGCGGATCTGTAGTTTGAATGAACTGGACAATGTAATGTAATGGACAATTCCTCTTCTAACGTGTAGGGGGACCAACTCTGGAAAAGTTCTATAGTGTTGCTTTAAGATTTTGTGAATAATTCTGTTGCAATTGTTTAAGGAAAAAAATACTGCATACAATTCATAACAATGCATCACTGACAGCTTTTTAACTCTGCTCCGGTCTGCAGCCAAGGCTCACATGGTTCTACTGAGCTTCACCATGTGGACTCATGCACTTACTAAGCACGTCTGTGACAGCTGTTTAGAAAACAGTAAAAAAATTATATTCACCGATGCCTCATGACAGCTACCTGAGCCATGGCCATTTTCTTCAATTAACATCTGTCATCCAAACTTTTACAGTGCTTTCCTGAAAAAGGTACCATGGGGTCTCTTTGCTGGATGCATGAACTAACCTCTTGGGGAAAATTTGGCACAATCAATCTTGTTAATAATTAATCATATTTTCTCTGGTCACTACAGATGGAAGCCCTTACTTGGGGCTGGAACTTCCATTATCAAATGACGATAGCTGGGGTTGACCTATTGGAGTGCATACTGTACATGTGTGCTTCTAAGTTTGTTCGTCACATATTTCAGAACAAATGAATCACTCTTGGAAGCCTTTTTTTTCAAGTTCAAAACAAAGTGAAATAGCAGAGTGAAACCATGGAAGTGTTTGGAAGGGCCTTGAGGGCTCCCCTCAAACTGTGACATGTTAATCAATTAGCTTGGAAAATTGAAGTCAGTAATATAATCCATTGGATCACTCACTCAGTTCAATAACACAGTTTGATGGCTGTCAGTTTCATGTGGGTTATTTTTACTTCCCAAACTCTGTCAAACATTTGTGGACTACAAGGAATTCGTCTGCCCATCATTAACATTATTTCTTAGCCTTTTTTTACTATTAAATCGTCCAACAAATATTGGCAAATTAATATATATATATATATATATATATATATATATATATATATATATATATTTTTTTTTTTTTTTTTTTTTTAAATCTGATTAGAATTGTAAGTGTCTCTACTGCAGGTATAACTTGTTTCAACATCTACAGTAGGACTCAGTAGAACAGACAGATGGCACAATGCTCAACTCTGTGCTGGTAAAGTGATCCCTGAGGTCCAGTGATGGAACAGACCAGGTCAACAGTGCACAGGTACTCCCAAGTTTTATGCTATTGTTTCTGACACTATTGGTTCCAACCCAAAGTAGGTCAAGGACCCGTTATGGGTGGGACTCGACATGATATCCTGTTAAAAAGACAATGTTCTCATCATTTTACAGAGGTCAAAATGCCATAGTGGCTCCTCCTTGCACTGGTACTTTTTGTGTTTGGAATAGTCTTGTGAATTGTGTTCCTATTAATCCTCATCCAAATCCCTGCGTGACCTGGTAAAGTGAATGTTGGTGGTGTGCTGTTTGAGTAATATTCAGGCCATCCACAACCAAAGATCATCTTAAAACGAATACTGTTATGTCAAAACTAAAATATAAAGGCAACCCTTTGTGTATGACTTTGTCAGAGCACTCAGAAAAAATGAATAGTGCCTGCAGTGTGTGACAGAGCACTGAAGTCATGGTTGTATTAGCTGATTAGCATCAGCTGTTTCATTCATGCTTCCCAATCCCTGGCTCATTCTTCAGATGTCTGGCTGCCTGTCATCGTCTAATCATATATGTACAGGTATACAGCTCGGACATTCATTCTGTTCATTTATGTTTATGAGAGGGGATCGGTTCTTCCAGCAGAATCCCCATTGCTGCTCGGATTCATGGACAGCTTTTTTCAAATAGCAAAGCCATTTTCGACAAACCTAACAGTACAACCATTTGCTATGTTAAATACCTTGATGTAAGTGTGAGTTGTAGTAATGAGAGGTTCAAAATTGGCCTTGTCAAAGGTGAGGGAAGCTCTTCCTCAACAAACAGAAAACTTCAAATGACAGTATTTCAACCAGCCTGCCCTCACCCAGAAAACGGTCGTGTGGGTCGATTATGCAAGCAGCTCATAATGGCACACAATTAGGTTTCCTGTTAGGCGGCTACCTCTCTTGGGTGTAGTAATTATCTCAAGAACAAGCGAGGAAGTGAGGTGACGAAGCGCCAAAAGAGCGCCAAATTCTGCGGCAGGTTGAGGCAGTTTGGGGTGGCAAGTGGGTCAAACAAACACAGGACTTTCACTCAGACTGTGGTTTGTGTCCCATGTGTAACCAAAAGTCAACTGTCATTTTAAAAGTAACCAAAGTTTTGCGGACCTACGTGAAGTTTTACAGACGTCACGTCCTCATTTTAGTAGTTTTACATGACTCATTTTAAGGCACTCGCATGTGTCACTAACCCTAACTATTTTTGTTGCCTAAACATAACTGGTTTCATTTCACAATGTTTACTACAGGTTTAAAACTATGTCCGTTACGTTAAATAGAACAGTCACATGATTAAACAGACACTAAATAAAATGCTCGTATGTGTCGTTTTGGGAGTCTTTGGAAATCGACCTATAATGTTGTTTTGGTATGAGGATGGGTTAGTTTCAACTGTGGAAGAGTAAGTCAGGTGCCATTTTCTCCAGAGGCATTTAAATGCTCAGAGAGCAGTGTGTATTTTTTCTTTTGTGCTTGGTTAGTTAGCATTCTCAAAAGTTATGTCAATTAAAATTTCTTTAACAAGATTGTGAGATGATTTATTGAAGTTTTTAAATTAGTATTTTTTATGTTTTAACCTATTGATAGTGAACTCAAATATAATAATTGTAGTAAATGAATGCATCTATGAACATGGGTCCCTTGGAAGCACGACATTCACATTTTGGGTCCAAAGACAAATAAAAAACTTTAAGAGCCCTTCTTTTATGGTATCTTTATCATTTCGGTGGAGGTCCAGCAGAGAAGAGACTCTGTTAAACCATTGTCTGTTTATGGACCATGCAAGCTGGAAAATAGATTACACTACAGTGTTTTATACATTCTAACCCACATGTGGCAGTGTTTCAGTGATTGTTTCCAACAAAATTGATGTGTGTAATGATGCGTGGACACTGAAGTCATATCTCCACTAAGTTTCTCCTTCCTTAAAGGCATACTGTGGAGAAAGAGAGACAGGCAGAGAGAGCAGCTAAACTGTGCCATATGAGAGAGATGGAGGGGATGTAGCCTACTGAGTTCACAGGAGCAGAGGGATCTGCTGGTAGAAAAATCTGATTTCAAATTGTGAGTATACACAAATATAAGACATGCTTATACTAGTTCTATTAAATCAAAGCAGCAAATATAAAAATAAGATAAAATCATTTTAAACTGGGAAGCAGGTATTAAAGTGCAGTTGGTTGGCTGCTCTGCAACATTTTCTGTGTATTATACTTTTGATTCAGATAGATAGGCATTGAACATGCTTTTTTACTGTGTTCAGATAGAATGTAAAGCGAATTTCAAAGGTGGAGTGGTGGAGTGCATACTTAGAAATCAATGGATACATGTAGTGATGTCCTAATGAAGCTTCATGACCCATTAGCTGTATTTGTTGACCCCAGTAGATGGCGCTCTTGGTTTAAAGGAAAAGGCTTAAGGAATGGCGTTTCAGTGTGCTTTCAACCCCTTTCGTGAACAGAGAGCGCCATCTAGTGGGCTCAGAAAATAAAGAAAATGGTAAATGATGCTTCATTTGGACATGTAATAACACACAAATTCGCCCCGGGGTGGCACAAATTGAGTTTAAAAAAAAATTCAACTTTAGCAAGAAATGTTCTAGTCTGCCTGGGCTGAATCTGCTTCATAAAGACAAGAGAGGAAACAGGGAAACACTACAAGGGAAATGACAGAATTAACTGAGTTTCTGGTGAGTACTGATGTCAGTCAGAAGCTGAGCTGTCCACTTACTAGCTAACAGCTAACGTCTGTACAGTTGGTAAAATGGCTGTTTGGGGCTAATAAACGGTTCAGCGGTCAAATTCTTCGAAATGACATAAAAACAAAATTAGCTACGGAACACTTCTCTTGAATAAACTGTGTGAAAGTATCGTCCTGTTAGGACAACTGACAATTTTGAGGCAAACTGATGGTTAGCTAGCTAGCTAGCTCTTATGACTGACTAGTACTGGTATGTTTCTGGCTGGCTAGCATGTTAGCTGTTAACTCTCCAGCTAGTTTACCAACTAGCCCTGCGAGTAGTACGTCATCGAGCTTTTAGCACCAACTGTTTTGCGAGGACACATGGAATTACTTTAACTGTGCCACTTTCTGGTGTGGCCTGGGCTTCAGACAGACCTCCCTGGAGTAAGGACTAGTCAGCCCTATACCTCGTCTTTGGTCTATTCATGATATTGCCTAGCTTGTCTTTACATTGACAAGCTGCAGAGAAAAAAGTTCTACTCTTTACAAACACTTGTCTTTTTTTGACAGTACGAATAGACGCAAAGACAGAAAAACATATTTACACTCACATTCACACCTGCCTCATTTCGTTTGAAATTGGGACTTCCTCTGCTATTTGGAGGTTACACTGAAGACCTAAACAATATATCTTTCACACACAATTCAGCAAAACAAAGAAATACTGCTGGAGAAGAAGCACAGCTTGCTACATGAAAAACCATGCAAATGTTTTTTTGCTTTTTTTACACTCGATACAAATAGGCTTAAAAGGTTAAAGAAATAGTCCTTAAAATTCTTTGATTATTTACAAAATAACTTTATGAAAAAACAGCCAGAGTGCTGTATTTACAGTAAATTTAAATAATAATTTGTTTCTACCAACAGAACAGATTCCATCTTACTCCAGTGTTCCATGTTGCCTTTGAAGTGCAGGTGTAACCAATCACATTCCTCTCACTATTTCTCACTTCCTATCTCTGCCATTCATAGACCGAAAATAGCCTCTGAATCATGCCATGGCACCCACATTTGTGTTTATACTTTGCCTTCTTCCGTACTGGAATATTGTACCGTAATTCACACCAAGCGCTCAAAAATGTTCCGATAAAATCAACAAGAGAAACCAGAATATGGACTTTAGACAATTTAAGGGGAACTTGCTCAAGTACATGTTGTGTTTTATTTCAATAACAAGGGCTAAATATAGCTTTCTGTGCGGAAACCTGCCAGAGGTAACTTGTATGGCATAGTGAGTGCTTTCCTGGAGTAGTGAGAAAAGCCAGGGTATATCTCATTGCATAAAAAGTATGCTACTCAGACACCACTTTTCTTCTTCAGTCAGATTGAAACACAATGTTTTTGTGATATTTTCTTTTACACTTCACATCACCAGCTCAAGTTAATTGGCCAAGTGTAACAGAGTGCTAAGCTTAAATGAATGCATCGTCAACACTACAAGAAACAAAAAGAAATAGTAAACAGTTCTAGCAGAAAGGAACAACTTCCAACATATAACAAATAACTATTTCAGCGTTTTTTTTCTAATAGAGAAACGATCCAAACAAACATTACCCTCTTATGGCGCTTACCCACTGCTAGTACCAGCTCTACTCAGCTCGGCCACGGTGGCTGGTCGTCATAGCGACGCTGCAGGAAACTGCCGTGACCTAACGCGATACACACACAGAACGTGGAATGTGTGTTGTTTTTGACTCTCGGCATGTGGCTGTTGCCACAGCCAGAAGACACATTTAGTTTCAAAAGAAAAAAACACCGCTGGCTAAACTATTTAAAAATGGCGGGTTTGTTCAGGACACCCCCGTCTGTCGCTAGCGATGATGACGCAGTGATTAGTGACGATTCTCTCTGACCAATCAGTAGTCTGCAGGTTTTCACATCACCTTTTGGTATCGCCTCAGCTCGCTTGGAACCTGGACGGAGGTGGTACTAAATCAAAGTACCTGTTGGCAGGTACCAGGGACTTTTTTTCATAATGGAAAACCAAAAAAGGAGAGTAGAGTCGAGGCGAGACGAGCAGGTACCATGTAATGGAAAAACGCCATTAGAATAACAGCATTTACATCTTCCACAGATGCCCTTGCATGGCCATTGAGCAAGGCACTGGAACTCTAATGCTCAAACCCAGTGACTAATGGTCCAGCGCTGTGGTCACACTGCATAGTTCCCAGATTTGTATGTGTCAGTGTATGTAATCCTCTCTTCCTCAGGGATGACTCCCTCCTCTTGGAGTAGTAATTACAAATGACCTCTTAGTTCATATCCAGTCAAACTGATTTAAGGTTGTTTTTTTCCTTAATTCTCTTACAAATGCTGTAGGAATAGCATGAGAAATGTCTGACGGTTTTAGCAGCGTGTCAGCAGTTTCCTTCCACTACTTAACCTTAAATGTTACAGAACACACTTAAAGGCCCTGACACACCAAGCCAATAATTGGCCGTCAGACAGTCTGGCGAGGTCAGTGACTCGAGTCTGTTCGGTGTGTTCCGTGCCGTCGTCCGTCGGCCTTCATTTTGATATGTTGAATCAGAGGGCGGGCAGTCGGACTCAATGACCAATCTAATTGGTGGAGTGCTAACCCGGAAATGACAAGCGGGACGAACGCCTCTCAAAATCGGACGAAAATCTTTTAAACTGAGCTTTGTCGATCTGAAATGAAGACAGATTCAGCAACTGCATGGCCTATTTCTCGCTTAAAATGTTTTCAGATTCACATTTCAGCGAACTATTTCCGTAAAATACGAGATCGGATTCCGAACAAGCCGCCATTATGGTCGGCTGGAGAAGCCAGACCCACGTGACGCATAGCCATCCACGGACACAGTTAATCCCAAGGCTTAACTGTGCCACATGTATTTTTAACATTAAAACATGAATTATTAAATCATACCAACAATTATTTTAATAGCTTAGTATTCTATGCACTATATATGTATGTATAAAGGCTTTAGGCCGCCAACACGTTATTGTATGCCCAGTTTAATACATTTGATTCAATATGTAGTAGGTAGTCCCTGCTCCGTCTATGTCTCTCAGATAAGGGGTCCTTGGCTTAAAAAATGTTGAAGACCCCTGGTTCAATGGAAAAGTGTTTTTTTATTTTAATTTTTTTCGGGCCAGTAAAGCTCTGATCTACTGTATTATAGGTGACGGTATTCCTTTGACCATGGTTGTGTGTGTGCTTAGCTGTGTATCGTTCTTTAGGGCTTACTAGGTCAGAACCTACAAATTACGCCTCCACTGCTTTAATAAGTCAGTCAGCTTTCTGGCTCAGAGCTGGACAATTAAACACATGACCACATCCTAATTGAGCTTGTTCAAACTGTTGTGCTCTGATAAATGAGACGCTGAGTATTACGACGTCTGTTTCTGGAGGAATTTAACAAGGTGTTACGTACATGAAAGCCTTTTTTGTATATAACTGTGTGAAGAGCTTAAGAAAAACAACAGTGGTTCCAGACAGCACTGCGTGGTAGGGGAATTTGTTTTAATGAAAAATGCTTTTTTTTCTTTTCATAATCGTCAGTCAGAGAGTTCTTTTTTTTTTGACAGTGTCATTATGTTGCATAGCAGATACTTCTCAAGTCTCTGTAGTGTAATTAAAAGTCAGCACAGTGACGGATTTAATTGGAAAAAAATATGTCTTAAAAAGAAAAAATGTGTGGATCAGCTTACAGCAAGCTGAAAGTCTGCTTGGAAAGTAAAGAAAAGTTAAATTAACTCACAAGTTTTTTGTTTACAGAAATAAATCTGACAACCACATGACTCTATTCCGTATCCCGAAATACCTGAACCTTATAAAATTACAAATATGCAGAATGAGTAACCACACGCGTTAGTTAGTTTTAGGTCTTCTGGCACTTTTATTAGCAGAGATGAAACCCTGAGATCAATGTAAAGAGTATTATCAACACCTGTCCAACAGCTGTGTAAGACTGGTTTGTTTTAGAATAGCAATCACATTGCGTTATCACCGTTATGTTTGTGGATACGTGTGCGTTCAAATGGCATTGAGTAAATCGGCAATTGAAAGACAAATCTCGTGATCATCCTCCAAGCTTCTGGCTAAGCTGCTGTTAACACCTGAGTCTGTGCTACAATGAGCATTCCCAAGAGTCCCCGTCTTCTCTCTGTCTAGACTACTGTAATAACTCTAAGGTACTCACAGAGGGAAGGTGTGTGTGTGTGTGTGTGTGTGTGTGTGTGTCTGTGTGTGTGTGTGTGTGTGTGTGTGTGTGTGTGTTAAAAAAATGGCACCTATTTGATTAGCAGGGGTGTGTCAGTGCATACATGTCTTGTAAAAGCCCCGGGAACAAAAGGGAGGACTGTCATCGGCGTATGTTTATGTAGTTCTGTCTGTTTTATTGAACTTGTCTAGTTCTATTTTTAGGACATGTTTCCATGAAATGTCATCTTCAAAACTTGAAGGTGTAACTCAGCCGCATGTTTTGCACTGTTGCTGAATAATTCCATATAGGAGAGACCAGGGTGTACAGATTAGCTGCTGGTAAGCTTCGTAACTCTACAGTTTTAAACTGCATCAATGCATCTTAATGTGTCCGTCGGTCAGGAACAAGACAGTGATAAATCTTGAGAGGTTGGTTATTTTTTTCTTTTGTATAGATTTAAGAAACATTTGCCAAAGCCAATGCCAATGACTTCAGAAATGACACGTGTAAAATCAACCCTTGCTTATAGCTGAAATGAGTCCTAACAGTTTGACATCGCAAGAGCTCATGGGAATAAGAGCGAACATATTTAAATAGAGAAGAGATGGGAGGAATTCTTTGATGCATGAGTGGTTTCATGGCAACACAAGGGGGGCTAAATACTACATCGTAAAGCTAATTTGGGTGCTGCATGCTCCGGTTTGTTCTTGCCCCACCCCCTGCTGGGCCCAGGGGACCTGGGTTATGTTGTCCAGACGGGGAATAATAGCCCACACCTGGGCCTTGGTCCAGACCCCAAAAAAAGACTCCTGCATGGCCCCAAAGCCTGACTCAGCTAAAACTCCACTGAGACCGGTCCCATCCATGCTGTGGTCGAACCAAAGTCTGCCAACACACAATTAACCAGACTAACCTAAATCTCCTAAACACTAGCTCATGTATAGGCTTTAGCACTGTGCTTGAGGCAGAGTTTGCTTCTGCTGCTTAATTATTTATCATACACTTAAGAATAAAAATTTGATAGTAATAGAAAAAAAAAATGGTAACTCTATTTTTGGGCTTTCCGGCAGCTCTACCAAGAGAGCATCCACCGTGTCTAAAAAAATTCAGTTTGAACACATCTTTACATGTTGGCTCCCTGTGAGATGACAGTGTCAGCAGACAACGCATTCTCATGAACGGGTTTGTGCGAAAACTGCACAACAATTCGTATGATATGATACGGAATTACAGCGACCACCAAAGTGAGGAAGTTTAGTCACATGACAGTTAAGTTTAGGGGCCTAAGCCGACAAAAGGTGACCGTTAACCTGGGTTCTGGCCACCGTGACGTGACGGTTGTTACGGCTGTTGCAGTTAAATTAAGTTGACAAAAGGTGATCGTCATGCGGCTGTGGTTCGTTCAGTTGGTCTAAGCCGAGGGCAAAAAATAACACATTGTAGACACCTCCCGGTACTCCCGGGAAAAGAACACCCATTTCCTGGGTTAAAGTCTTGTGTTTTTTCACATAACTTCTTCCGGGAAAGGAACTCCGCTCCCCCACTTGAAAGCCGTGTGTCTTACCAACCTCCTCCCTATGCGGATCTTCGCGTTCTTATACAGCAGTAGTCAATGCGGTGCATACAGCAATAAATACGTAGAATACATACGAATTACGGTGCATTATGCATCATGGTCCATGAGAACAGCCTGCAGCAGAGAGTGATTGTAGATGAATACCAAGTTACTTACCTGGCAGGAATTCATCCTCTATTTCACATTAAAAACCAGTAGTGTCAAAAATTAAGCAAGAAAGGAACAGTCAGAAAATCATCAACCCTTTAAACTTTCATGAACTGCCAGCGGACATTCGAGTAGAGTAAGAGCAAAGCTCTGAGGGAGAGGCACAATGAGCGAACACAATCGAAAGGAAGAGTAATGGAAGTGAACCTCCTTTTATTGTCTTTGTTGGTACAAAAGTCTCATCTTAAGTGTGCCTTGTGGCATGTAATGTTTTTTTTCTCCCTGCATGAATTTGTCAAACATCTCAGTATGCCTCTTTATTTATATCAGCCCAGTGCCACAGATTAATCAGCTGCTCAGGGTTACATTAATGACAACAGTGCAGAGAGATGTCCTACAACACCTCCTGTTTTTGTTTTTCTTTCTGTTGGAACACAACCAAAGGTATGTCAACTGCCATGCCATTATAGTAACTGAAACACAGTTTGCCCTCAATGGCCTTTTACAGTTGTGTGTGTGTGTGTGTGTGTGTGTGTGTGTGTGTGTGTGTGGGTGTGCGTGCATATGCACTCTGACTCATTTATGTGCATGTCCAAATTCCACTAACGCCGGGAACTATGGCACTGTGATTACAATACTGTACCAGTGTTCTAAAGATCAAAGAGCGTTTCCCCAAAATGAGCATTCGCCCCCCCACACACACACACACATTTACACATCCCCTTCCTCAGGAGCACAGATAGTTTGGCTCTTCCCCTGAAACCGGAGTGTAGGTACACTGGTTGGACAGAACAAACAGCTCACATGCCTTGTGGCTTCATGATGGCATACTTTTCAGCACTCAGGTTTTGGAGGGGTACTCAGAGAGTGCATTCCTGGTAATTAATAAGGCAAGCGCAGGTTTCCATTTGGAGTATTTTGAACATGCCATAATAACAGAGTGTGCACAGTGGATTGGTGCTGAGTGTTACAAAGTCCTGTCTTGTTTTCTGTTTCATAACTGTGGAAACATTGAGCGGTAACGGGTGTAACAGAAAATGCACGGGTTTGAGACGTTTTCTGTGATGTAGTTATTAAACACAAAATAATTGTTTTTTAACATCAATTTCATGTTGACAATATAATAATTTATACATTTTAGTTCCTGGTCAGAGTAATAATCACTTAAGTACATTTTCCCAAACAAGTGCATTTAGTGAAAATGACACACTTGATACAGAAGTTAAATAATGGCTGGAGATTTTGCAAGGTGTTCACCATCGGTCCCTCCTCTCATTTCCTGTCCTCTGTATTCTCTCAACTTTCTAATATAGCCGTGAAATGCCCCAAAAAAATCGTTCCTTAACGCTAAAATGGAACTACATTTTTAAAATTCATACTTGTGATTCGTATGGTTTAAAGTGCCCATATTATGAAAAAATCACTTTTTCTGGGATTTGGGGTGTTATGTTGTGTCTCTGGTGCTTCCACACACATACAAACTTTGAAAAAAATCCATCCATGCTGTTTAGAGTGAGATACGGTTTCTGAATGTGTCCTGCCTTCAGTCTCTGGGTGAGCTGTTCAAAATCGGCACGGCTTGTGACGTCACAAGCCGAAACGAGCAGGCTAACCGCAATCATTAGCTCGTAGCGTTAGCATGCTAACGCTAATGCTAACGCTAGCATGCTAACGCTAGCATGCTACCTCGTTCTCAGTAGCAAAGCACTGCTACAACACACACAAGTTCACCATAATCTACAAAAGAACTACTTACATGTGCGCCCTCATTTAGAAGTCTCCCAGCTAATCCTGCCTTGTAACTGACCAAAGTTGTAGAAATAGCCTTTCTTTTACTGTCTATGGAGCTAGCTAGCTGACATGATCTACATCTGAGCTACTGGGCATGTGCAGTGCAATCAAAGATAGTACAGAAGAAGAAGAAGAAGAAAAGAGGTCTCACTCTGTAGCTAAAACAGAGACCAGCTGAAAAGAGGATCTGCAGCAGTGAGAGAGAGCGGTGCAGTACAACAAAAATATGGTGTTTTTTGAAAATTAAACCATGTAAACCTATTCTGGTACAACCTTAAAATACAATTATGAACCTGAAAATGAGCATAATATGGCTGCTTTAAGAAAGTGCACAAATCTCTCCCAAATCCAAAAACTAGAGTGCTAAAGCTCCAATTTGTGATGTCATCAAGTATAATGTGCTGAACTGAGAAAATTCGGGCTTTTGCAGAATCGTGTCAATATCCAACGCATTTTCACTCCTCAAATACAGCCGCTTGGTCCGGCCCCCTTGGCTTGACTTTTTGAAGCTTTCGGTACCCCTTTTGTGACATTTTTCAACATGCAGGTAAGTTGTGAATTCAAACAAAACTATGTTCTTATAGCAACTCGTCACATACTAACACTTTTACATTGGCAGAACTTGTTACGCGTCAAACTGTGATGCTCCAATGCGGTTTTAAACACGGGGAACACGTCGTTAACGGTGTTGTTGCTTCTTTTTTTTTATTACGTGCAATATCGCATGCTTGGGCAACAGGTTTATAAAAAAACAAAAAAAAAACAAGATCAAATCATCCTTAAAGGTCATTACTGAAACAATAAGCCATTTGCTTAATCACGTAGTACAATGGACCAATGATTTCACTAGCTCTATTGTAACAACACACCTGACGCCGGCTACAGTGGCCAGCTACAGAGCTCCATGACGCCGAGCGGCAGTTGCTATTTGTCACAGGTGCGTCACATGGTGCTCCGTCGTATCAGCGGTAGTTGGTGGTTCAGTTACCCGAGAGTAGGTGACTTTGAGCCGGGTAAAGAGCACCGTGAGCTGCTGGTCGTTTCGGTGGACATTACTGTTAAGTTTAGGTGAATGAAAGTGACAGTTATGCGGCAAGGAAAGCTAAGTTTAAGCACCGAAACGACTAGTTAAGTTTAGAAAAAAAGATGGTGGTTCGGATTAAAACACTCCCAAGAAACACGCATTTCCCTGGGACGCAAACTCCGCTCCCTGGCTTGAAAGTCCTGTTTTTAACAGCCACCCATCCACCCTGACCCGACAGTGCTTTACTTTTCGTAGCTTTTTGAACATATGGTTCACACACTACACTCTATGAAGACTGGAGCAGCATTTACAAAGACTCCACAATACATACAGAAGGTTAATGATACTCTGTTCCTATATCGTGGATGTGCCGCATTCCTACTTTTTTCTAGTGTCGAAAAGACACACAGAAAAGATTACTGGCATCTTCTACTCTGAAAACACCTGCTTTTGTTTAAAAGACAAAAGTAATTTACAGTGAGAAAAGTGAATAAATCTCCACATCATTTTTGTAAATTGAGCTTGGTAATGCAAAAGTATACATATCTCACTTTGGCTTTATCATTGTGTTAGAGAGTGGTTAGTGGGAGAAGCTTTGGTGTAGTTTTGATTGGAATATCTTCTGTGGTTGCAGTGGTTTGGCACTTTATAGGAAAGGCATACTTGGTGTAGGGGAATTTATCAACCCGCAAAATGGAACCCATTTATCCCAGTGAAATAGTTATCTTTCTTTCATCTGTGGGATTTTTCCCTCACTGCTGCTGTGCTGAGTCAGCTCCTTAATCAACTGCAGACCAGTGAAACCAGTGACCCAGCAGGCCTCACTTGTACAATGGAAATTAAATGGAGAAAAAAAAGGTACATGCCTGTGAATCATGTGCCCACACCCACCCACGCAGCCACCCTGACACACACACACACACACACACACACACACACACAGAGCTGTAAAAGAGACCTTTTTGGCCCTACACGAAACAACTCCAACAAGTGATTGTGGAGTGAATGTGTGTTCACTACAAAGGAAAGGAACACAACTGTGAGGCGTTGAGTGTTTTTGTTGGAGAAGCGTTTGTTTGCTTGACAAATGAACAAAAAACATGTTTTGCTTGCATTACAATGCACAAAAACTAAACAATGGTAACAATGAATAACCTCGTTATACAGTAGGACTAACTCAGCTATGCACTTTTACTAACCATAACCATAACAAATGATTACATAACAAAAATAGTCATGTTACTGATGTATTGATGATCCCACTTTGCACTATGAGTTCCTGCATGGTTTCAGCGCAATTTCATTTTTGTCTCAAATCATAGGTATCTCTCCTTGATCCGCTAGCTGCCTGCCCCCTGAACACACCGTGAAAAAGCCCGGTCTCAGGAGACAACACTGGGGTCGTAAAGGTCAAACACTAGGGGCACAGGCTGTGTACCAAAATACAACAAACCACTCCAGCTAATCACCGACAAGATGGCTGGGGGTGGGGGTTAGTGACAGTTAGTCAGTTAGTCATGACAGTTACGGAAACATGGGGGGAGGGGCGAGCTTGCTCTGTTTTGCTTGAAATTTACCTGGAACGTCAACAGAAGTGACGTCATGCAGGAACTCATAGTGCACTTTTAACTGGGACCTCTGAGCGACGTTACAGGTTAAATGGCAAGTTGTGAAGAAAATTTGGGGGCAGGCCTGCTTGGATCTTTCAGGGAATGACTGTAAAGATTTACAAAGAATATGTTCACAGCATTTACTCTCTAACTGGGAGGTTTTGGGACCGATTGGCAGGGATATGCTATGGACAAAATACACACAAATGACATTTAACCATGTATCCAGCTAATTTAGCTTTTTTTTTTAGCTTTAGCTCACATTACTGTATTGTGTGAACAGTTAACTTCATTTAATATTGTATGAGGTGTTTTCTTTTTGCGGTGTGCAAATGTTCCACCAAAACAAGTTCCTTGCCGAAACTATTTTGAAGAGTCACGCTTGATGCGTTTGGAGCTAAGTGCCGCCCAAGACGATTGTAATTGGTTTGAAATGAAATGCAAAAAAACCCTGACCGTCTATTATCTTGTTCAGGAATGTCGTGTGGACTAGCCAGACCTTCCTCTGCAGCGCTATGGAGATAGGTCTGGCAATGCGAGACTAACCAGTGTCCAGATTCAGAGATGCTCACAAGTCTCTGAGCTAGAGTCCAAGTCAAGCATGCTGCATTCAGCGCTTCTTATATTTGAGCCTTGTTGTATGAAGTTTTTAAAGCCAAAGCTTCTGATGAATGTATTATGCATTAGAAAACTGCACAATAACTGATACGATTTGATTAGTCAATCATCTGAAAATGAATCTGCAACTATTTTAATGAATTGATTAATCCCTTGAGTAATTTTCTTGCTTATTTCGTGCTATTTTTCTTTGACGTCTATGTTAGTAAATTGAATAGCGTTGAGCTTTGGACTGATGGTTAGACATTTGAAGACATCACCATGGGCTCTGGGAAAATGTGATAGGCATTTTTCATTTGCTGTCATTTTAAAGACCAAATGCTTAATCAATTAATTGAGAAAATAATTGGTAGATTAATAAAAAAAGACAATAATTAATAGTTGCAGCCCTATAAAACAAATTCACCTTTAAAGCCAGTCTAAGTGGAATCGGAAAAATGTACACCATAAGCGCTACCATTGTGGTAGACAGTAACACGTACACATCTTGCCAGAACATTTTGGTTGCTTTACTTTGGTTGTCTTATTCAGCGTTCTGCCAACCAAGCTACCTAGCTAGCTCTAGCGTTAGCTGGTAACTTAAGAAAAAGTCTGCAGATTTTTAACCAGCTCTGTGTACTGCTGTACATGCTGATGAAAGGCACCAGTACTCGGATATCTGCATTTACACGCTGGCAAAACTCCGCTGGATGACTCACGTCAGAAGGGCTGAAAATCGACAACTTTCCCTCTTTAACGTTTAGCTTAGCGCAGCCTCATTGAAACCATACACAACACTGGCTTAGCTGCGTCATCCTCCCCAGCTCTGTCTTTTTGTCCAAATATGGTCACTTTTGGCTCCAAAATACCAAGATGGCTGCTAGCTTCAAAATGGCAGTCAACAAACCAATGGGTGATGTCACCGATGCTACGTCCATTATTTTTTACAGTCTATGGTTTTTAGGGGTGTAAGAAAAAAATTGATACACTTGAGTATCGCGATATTTTATTTAGCAATACAAACGCAATACCGATTTAAAAAAAAAAAAATGGCTATGCTGAGACGCACCACTAGTGTCCTTGCCTAACAGTGCCTAGCAGTGCCTGACTTTTTGCTAGAAGCTAACAACGTAGCTATGGCTGAACTTTTGCATTTAAAATTTGCTCACTAAGAACCTGTGAACCACAATCCCAAACTGGCAGTTTGATTTTCTGTGTACTGAATTGCCTGCCACCTTAACTACGTCGTAAAAATCGACGGTGCTAAATTTCGGATCCAAAAGCTTCTGCATATTGACAGAGAGCAGAGCTCCGACACAGACACACACACGCGTGCAGAGGTGCGGGCAAACTACATCGGCTCTGCAGTTTTGTTGAAGTCACAGTGAGTCACGGCAATGCTGATAAAGTTGTTTCAAGTGTGCTTACAGTTTTTCAAAACTTCATGCAGACAGCGATATTAATGGCGAGGCGAAAGCAGTCACGGTGCTGTTGTTTTACACTTCCTCTGAGACAAGCAGGCACAGCAGTGGTTTCTGTGCCCTGATGACTGACTGACAGGCTGAGGTTGTAAGGCAAGGCAACTGCATTTCTACAGCACATTTTAGCAACAAGGCAATTCAATTACATTCCTTTGCACTTAAGTTAGTTCTTCATTAGTTCAATGTTGACAACAGGGCAGTCACCAAGTTTATTGTTAAAGGTTTGTGCCATTATGCAGTTTGCACTAAAACGTCTTTGTTGTTTACATTCCCTTGCTATTTTAGTTAGTTCAATATTAGCCTGTACACAATGTCATTTCTTTATTTATTTATTATTTATAATATGTTCATGTTGTGTCAAAAAGGTTTCTCTTTTTTTGTTAATTTTTAAAGTTCGGATTGGTACTAATCCTGAGTATCTGACTGACGCACCCCTATCCAAAAGCACAACCAGTTTTATTAATGTTATCGTATCGCCAGATTCTTGCCAATACACAGCCCTAATGGTTTTACAGTGCTTAAAGTCAGACAAAAGCACATTTGTTCACATCAGAGCTAACCACAATGGACTGTAAGTAGAACAGAAAAAACTTGTCCTGGAAATGAATCATAAAGTTGTACTCTGTTGATAAGCAGAAGCAACGAGGTCACTTCACAGACACACACAGAGCAACTGTCTGATGTGCAGCCGTGTAGCTGGATCTGACTGGCCTGTCAGCAGGGTGTGTGATGGGTTACACACCTAGCCAAGTCATCCGCAGTTTCCCAAGAGAAGTTTGAAGGGAGTGCTCTTTTGTCTGTAACACTGTTGGATGCACTTGCAGCGCATACAGCCTTCAAACACAGCAGCGCAGCTGGACGAGACCACAGTTCCTGCAGGGAAGAGAACTGTGTGTGCTTCAACTTTGAACTTTTTGGCTGGATTCTGTGAAGCTGTTGCTTCCCCTCTGAGCTGAAGTGGTAATACTAAGATCCAGCGACAGTATATATTACCTCTCCCCCTACCCTTAATCCATGTATTTCTTTGAATAAGTGCCCAATTATTTAGCGTGATACAGTGACAGGGTGGGGAACAAAGTGAGGGGCATGCCCAGTCTGGGGATTCTGGACATGCCGGTTAGCAGTGGGGTGATATTTGACATTGGAAAAATCCTGAGAGTAATTTGTCAAAGCTGACACCCCGAATAGGCCTAATCTTAAACTGTGAAACCATTAAGCCTTTGGCAAAACAGAGGAACTCCCTTTGAGATCAAATTCTTTCTTTCCCAAAAAAACAGTATTGGTCCAAATCAGCTTGGAAAACTTGGGTGGGAAGAGAGAATGAGTAATGTTCTCCCCCTCTGAGGCAACATTAAAGGGGGGATTTTCAAGAATCACATTTTTTTTTCAACCTTTCACACCTTTTTTTCATTTACTCCCCAGCACTGAAAACAACTCAATAGGTTACACCTGTTACACTGGTTCTTTGCATTGCCTTGATTGGTAGTAAAAAACTCCTGCAGATATCTTATATCATAGAAATCTTCTCATCTAACTCTTGGAAGAAAGCACATAAGCATATTTCCCTAAATGTCAAACTATGCCTTTACTATGTTAATGATTTTTAACTTGGACTTGGAATTGAAATAGTCTCAAGTATTATTGTCTCTGCTGGTTACATGGTTCACTCAGAAACTAATGTTATTGTGGTAATTAACACACCACTGCCTGAATTTGTGGCCAACTGTAGGCAGTTGTTGGCCTTTTGTGTGAATGTTCATACCAACAGGAGTTTGAGGAAGGACAGTGCAAACATTCTCTCATAAATGAAGTTTCAATTGAAATACATTGCTCACATGCTTAGTTGGTAACTAAGTACCCGTGTGTTTCAGTTTACTTTGAGACGGTTGCTTAGGAGCAACCACAGTTCGGCCAGACGCCTCATTTGTTCCCAGGCCTATAGCCGTGCTCACGTGGACAGCAGAGAGCATGTTCTCATAGACAGAAAGTGAGTATGTGTGTAAATGACGTACCTCTTTAGCAAGTCTTTCAAACATGTGCCAAGATCAATTTCCATTAAAGGTCCATGGGGAATAGTATCCCACCATCTCCTGGAGATGAGTCAAGTGTATTTTGGAGGGAAAACCACCAAGCAGCAAATGTTTTATTCACAACAGTAGACATCACTCAGTCAAGTTCGCAGAAAGGTTCTCAAGGTCTATTCACCCTGAGTGCAACTCAAAGTGAACGGGTTTTTTTGTTGCAACATCCACAGCATACAATTAAAGGTTTTAAACTGATAACACTTTGACACCACGCTGACTACTATTCTGGCATTGCACACCCTTTTTCTTCAGCCCAAGACTGTGTTATTTTGCAAAAAATGTACGACCAAAAAACTGATCTAAACACCCTTTTTTGAGAGAATGAGTGATTGCTCAATAAACTCTAGTTTTACAACCGTATTGTCATAGTTTTGGCCATCTTTTCAATGATTCATGATGGCAATTTACTCAGCAGCAGTTTAAGATATTGACTATTGAGTGTTTACTTTTTAGTTTTCAAATATATGGTTTAGATAACTGGACTGCCATTTGCTGTAAATCTTTGTTTGCGGTATTGCTGCATTGCGTCTGATGAATAAAATATAAATGCTATCGCATGGCCTTCAAGCCTCTCATCCTGAGACATGCATCTGCCTATAAGTGCCCACTTTGTTTACTTTACTTTAGGTACAGAAAATATGTAGAACTCAGCTTGACCTTTAACCCAGAAAACTAAACACTGAGACAGAGTTGTTCCGATGGACATTTGACACAGTGGAAGCCTGAGAGTGGGCGGTGGCTCTGTTCCCTCTTCTTCCTTTTGCTCATCTACATCCTCTCCCACTGTGAGGTCAGAAACATGTCAGCCAGCCATGACTGTGCCGTTTGCTGGAGGTCAGCTGGCAACATACTGTAACTGAAAACATGCAGCACAACTGAGGCGTTTTCAAACACTGGCAAGCCAGTTAACAAAAGGATTGCGCGGCTTTGGTGGCCGCTAAACCTGCACAAATAAGACAATAAGAAACAGTGTAATAGTCAATGCACCTGCAAAAGGCTTGGCGCTGCCAAGCAAAGCGTCTTGGTGCTCCTGTACTGTTTGCGCGTATTTAAATCAGGTAATATGCAGACATTTGTTGATAAATTGGCCTCATTCTATGCAAATGAGCCTCATTGCAAAAACCAAATCTCAAAGATCAGCTTTAATAGCCAAACACAGTTAGGGTTAGGGTTAGTGTAATTATTAGCGTCTTCAGAGAGTTGTTGATAACTGAAGCCCACCAGCAGCACTGACAGAATGGGATATTAAATCTCTCTGTCACGTTTAAATTCCTTGCCTTGAAGGATAATTGCCATTAGACGCAAAAAAGGTCAAATTGCACTCAAACTTTATGGCCGTGCATTTTCACTGTAATATCATTGGCACAATATCTTTTGTGAATCAGACCTTGAGATGGGGCAGATAGTGGATGCAAGTGATGGGCAATTAATGGTGCCATCACTGGCCGCAATCCATTCTTTGTGAATTTGCCCGTCAGTGTGATAGTAATAAGCAATATTACACATGACGGCGCTTAAACATCATTATTTGCAGGACAGTTATGCGGTCAGGACTGAGGCGCTTAAGCTAACATAGAGATCTCTTTTTAATAGAGATCATGGGATTTCCCAAACTGAATAAAACACAACACATAGTATAAACACAAACTGCCTTACTAGCTCAATCAGGTTGTAACTATAAATAAAGTATATAGATAGATATATATCTGTTGACAAAATATCTTTTGATATGAACAGATTTATTTACTACGTCCCCAAACTTTACATGTAGGCTATTTTTAACATAGAGCCATGTGAGCGACTCACTGGCACATCTGATTTGATCCAATAATTTCCAATAACTCCAGAGCGTTGTACAGTATAATAAGACTAGGGTTGGGTACCAAAACCCGGTGCCTAAACGACCGGTATCTACCGGACCGAATTGCAACACAGATTTCGGTGCCTCATTTCGGTGCCACTTAAATGCCTTCTGTGCTGCTCTCTGATGCTCTGAAACAGACGTTAGAGGCAACAGGAGCATCGCTGCACGTGACGTTAGTTAACACTTCACTTAACAGCAGGTAACGTTAGCCTACCGTTAGCTAGCAGCTGGATTAAACACGGTTAAAATGCTGACAGCTAAACGGTGTAAAGGGTGACTGTATTTCATTTCACTGTAGAGGATTCCAACAGCGGGATGTTAAGCAGTCTGCAGCTGCCGTTGTCGGAAAAACAACACAGATGGTGCGTTCACTTAAAACTAGTAAGCCTTGTGGTGCATTCAAAGTCTTTGTAAAATACCCTATTCCCTACTACCCTATTTTTTTTAAGTATCGCTTCAGGCACCGACACCGTTTTAAAAGTATCGTTTTAGCACCGGGATCGGAAAAAAAACAAAAAAAACAATACCCAACCCTAAATAAGACTAAGTCATTCAATCAATCTGATGAATCACTTTATAGAAATGTTGATGAGCTACTGTGTGTGTTCTACTGTGGTTAGTGATATATTTATAATGACAACTTGATTCAACTCTTGGAGTTACAATGTTGCCATGGAATTGGCAGAGTAATCACTTTAGTGATAAGTACAGTGTGCTGTCAGGCTGATTTGAGCACATTCTAAATATCTAGTTGACCAATCCAATTGCCTGGTCGGATCTGAAACAAAACCTGCGGAGGCCTATATTACAATATAGCATTCTTTCTCTTGAGTACTTCTCTGATTCAAGAAGTTCTGCTTCCCTACCACCCCACCCTACCCACCTCAGAAAGTTAATCAACACTCCTCCTCACCCATCTTAATTCATCTGCTAACCCACAGTGTCTCAGAGGTTGAATTTAAAGATTCAAAACTTAGACCACTGCCTGTCAGTAATGTTTTTTGGTGCCACTCATCAAAATAGAAGAATGAGACAAGACCAGTGCCATGTTTTACCATTCAGCCATGGCTTGGCACCATTATCATTCAACAAGACTACAATTTAAAGTTGTTATTTCAGCTGCAAGACACAGTAAGCATATTTTCTAGCCAGATAGCAAAATTCTCATTGCTTTAATCTTCCTGCAACAGTGTACAGATTAGAAAAAAATCTTACAGAGATGAATAAATCAGAAATTAAGTACTCTCATTACATAACCCATACCCTAGTGCAAGCTTTTACTTGGGAAATGGATTGTGGTTTCGGGCATTAGCGCTTATATATTTCATGTAAAACCCATTTGAACTGGCATATTATAAAACTGTCTTTTCTGGAGTCTTGAACCTTGTAGAAGGTTACTGCCGGTAGATGCTAGTGTTCAAAGCTGAGCTGTGTATGCTTTGGACAAATTGTATGGACCCAGATGTGCATTTTATAAGTCCCTATAGCTCACGGATTAGTCCGGATTGCAGGCTAAATCTCTGCTCTATACTTAAAATGATGTGCATATTCATTAAAGGTCACATATTGTAGAAAGTGCCGCTACAGTGTTCAGTCATTCCCCGGCTGCAATGACGTTTCAGACAGCTATATTCAGACAGACAGTAATATAAACATTTTGTTATTTTTAAGATTAAAACATGTAAACATGCTCCAGTAAAAACCCAAAATAAAAGTATTAACCTGAAAATGAGCATAATATGGGACCTGCGAGCTGTGTAATATGGTGTTCTTTTTTAATATGTTTTCTTATACTTTGTAATGTTGTAATACATTCTTCAAACAGTGTGTGAACTCTGCAGAACTTAAAGTGCCCATATTATGAAAAAAACACTTTCTGGGATTTGGGGTGTTATTTTGTGTCTCTGGTGCTTCCACATGCATACAAACTTGGAAAAAAAAACATCCATGCTGTTTTGATTGAGATACAGGTTTCTGAATGTATCCTGCCTTCAGTCTCCGGGTGAGCTGGTCAAAATCTGCAGGGCCGTTTACGTCATTGGCCGAAACATTTGGTGTGTGCTAACCACTTTAGCTAATACCACATCAGCTAGCTGTTTCTCCAACTTCAGTCAGTACAAGGCAGGATTAGCCGGGAGACTTCTTCTAAACGAGGGCACACTTCCAACTTTGCATGGAATACCTGCAGACGAGGGACATGTAAGTAGTTCTATACAATTTATTTTGTAGATTAGGGTGAACTCGTGTGTGCTGTAGCAGTGTTTTGCCATTGAGAACGAGGTGGCTAACCGCTAACCGCTAGCAGCGCTTAGCTTCTAGCTAGTAGTCCTTACCTAGCTACTGCGCATGTGTGACTCACAACAAAGAAGGGATAGAAGCAGTGTTCGGAAGAATACTTTCAAAACGTATTCCGTTACAGAATACAGAATACATGCCCACAAATGTAATTTGTAACGTATTCCGTTACGTTACTCAATCTGAGTAACGTATTCTGAATACTTGGATTACTTCCACATTGAATCGCATTTTATAAGTGTAGGAATGCGGCCATCACATACAGCTTACTTAACAGGCCTATTCTGGTGTGTTCTTCTGTTCCAACTGGCTGAATGTGTACCTGAACAAGCAGATAGATTTTTGTATTTGTAGTCCCAAACTGCATACTACAAAAATCTAACCGCAGTCTAAGCTACCACGAGCTAATTTTAGCTAACGTTAGCTAGCATGTGAAACGGGGCTAGTCAGTCTTTCAATGGCTCTGGGACTAGTAAATCAGCACGTAGGAGAATGTAAAGTCGCACGTCAACTATAAAATAGCAAGGTGACCAGTAAAACTAGAGCAGACGATTACCCTTGGCTAATAAAAAAAAAACTTACTTTAAGATGCTTCTTCAGGTTGGAGGTGGAGTAATTTGGACGCTGAAAGGAGGTTGGTTGTTGGCAAGCAGAGGTTGCACTGCACAGTTATATTTCATTCTCCCTGTTCTTTCTTTAATGTGAAATGCTGTTTAAATTTCCAGGATAGAAACGCATTGCTGCCCTGGCTCTGTTGTGCCGGTTCCGGTTCCATCTCTACCTCTATCAGTGATCACGCAAATAGCTCATTTTTTCGTTTTCATATTGGGGCTTCTGAGAAATGCATGGAGTTGCCTTAATTTATTCAGAAAGTGAATAAACTCGTGAAACAGAGAAGTATCGTTATGTAATCCATTGATTTCAACAATGTAACTGTATTCTAAATACCAACTATTTAAATTGTAACTGTAACTGAATACAGTTACTCATAATTTGTATTCTGAATATGTAACGCCGGTACATGTATTCCGTTACTCCCCAACACTGGATAGAAGTGTGATGCCTCACTCTGTAGCTAAAACAGAGAGTTCAACACACACTTGAACCTTGTAGAAGGTTACTGCTGGTAGATGCCAGTGTTCAAAGCTGAGCTGTGTATGCTTTGGACAAATTGTAGTGACCCAGATGTGCATTTTATAAGTCCCTATAGCTCACGGATTAGACAGCACCCCCAATACTGGATAGAAGTGTGATGCCTCACTCTGTAGCTAAAACAGAGAGCTCAACACACAGGGTGAAAAGAGGAGCTGCAGCAATGTGCAGTACAACAACTATATGGTGTTTTTTTTTTTTTTTTATTAAACCATGTAAACCTATTCTGGTACAACCTCAAAATACAATTATGAACCTGAAAATAAGCATAATATGGCCACTTTAACCTTGAGTTAAAAATGGAAGACCTTTCTCTTAACTGTGAGGGAAGAACCTCAGAATGGTAACCAAGCTGTTTACTGCAAACCACATTATTCCTCTTTTCATTAGCCTCGTCATGAACCTTCACGGCAATAAACTTGATTGACTAAAGTGGCGCAAGCCGAGCCTGTTTAAGGATTAAAAGTGAGTGGTTAGGTTACTTGAAAAAAGTGCAGCGTGTCCATGAGAATTGAATTACAAAACCCCTTCTCACCTTGTCTGGTAACCTGAAACCCAAACTTTACATTGAGAAATGTGGAGCTGGCACAAACAGATAATCTCCCTCCTCAGAGTTACCACAAACCACATGGTGCCTGCTCTCGGGAACACATGCTCCCTTCCTTCCAACTTTTCGCCAACTGAACATTTATTCCCCACCTATCCTGCTGAACAAGATGAGCAATTACACCAAACCCCTTCATTTGGAAGCAAAGCCATTCATAGCCATGACAAGAATGAGGAGATGGGAGGCCTAATCTTAGCTACAGAGAGGCTTAGTCATTCAAGCCCTCATTGCCCTTATTTTCTGTCAGCTGCTAAAATAAAATAATCTATTCATATTGGGTTTCACCACAGCCTAATCTGTTCGGAATTGGTATCTTTCTTAACAGTGAGTAATCTTAGCTCTTGATTAGTGCTGTTCATCTGCTGTGAGGTCTTAGGAATTGAGAGGTCAGCCTTGGGTTAAACTATGTGGCCTCGTATGAATTTCTCCCTCATTAATTTTACTGTGGGCCTTGCCCTCCTCGTCACCCACTCTAGCCTTTCTTGGTAAAGTGATCCTGAGCTTCTCGTGGCAAGTTTCTTGAGCACAGCACAACTCAAACTGTATAAATCAGAACATTTTACAGCCCCTGTCAGTTTTCGTGTTTCAACCAACAGTTTGTTTGAACTTGCATGCTTCTTCTGCATCTCTCTCTCTCTGCCTGTGAATATGTGACAGGTGAACGGTCGGTAAATAAAAACACCGCCGACTCTCAGATTGTTTCAAATCCAATAAATGTGGGGTTACCTGTGTGTTTGCCAGAGCACAAAATATGAAGGGCCAATCTCTAAATTGATGACCTAGTCGAGATTTGGGGGACTCTAGTTTATCCAACAGCATGTTTTTCTTTCAAAATAACTGGGTTCTCAACAGGGATAGCAAGAGAAATTATACCATTTTCTAAAAAGATGTTTTATTTTCAAACAGTTGCTGGTTGGGGACAATTTGGCAGATTGAAACCAAAACTGATACATTTTTCTCGATGTGGCAAGAGTTTGAAGTTAAACCATTCAGATGTTCCATCACAATCGCACCCCATCTGTCCAATTTCTTATTTTCAATTGCACATGTTTTAAGGTCTTCCTTGGATGAGTAAATGCTGCACTCGTCATGGAATGAAACCTTTGATGGTTGTGGGAGACAGCAAATGTAACTATCAATCTGGAGCGTTGACTTTTGGATGCTTTCTTCTCCCTTCCAAAACCAAGTTTCATCTAAAAAAGCAGCAGCAAATCCACCCTGAGGACAGTGCTTCCACGCAGGCCTCTCACCCTGCGGCAGCATGCTTGCACGCATCTGACATGCACTTACAGTATGTGGGAGTGCAGTGTAGGCATTGCTCTCTCTTGCAAAACACTTTACTTTTCCTTTGGTAACCATAAAAATCGTGCATATTATTATTTCCCTTAATCAATCAAAGGCAAAGTTGGACTCCAGTTAGACTGTGTGCTCCGGCCTTTTGGGGATCGGGGATTTTCCGCTTCTGGCTGAGTTCAACTAATTAGCTATTTATTTATTCACGTCAATCGCGGGCTGTCTACCAGCACCGTTGTGTTTTTTTTTTTGTGAATTCAACACAAGATAAACCCGGATTTCTGGGAAGGTAGGCATGGAGTGGCCACAGTCTTTCATTTCTTGTCAAACATCTGTGTTTTTAGATTAGACGTGGTGTTTGCTCAGCATCATTTTTCACAAACAATACGAAACAACAGAGCAAATAGAGCCAAACGACCCAATAATCCATGAAAGAAAACACTGATGAAGCTTCTGAGGGTTTATCAAATCGGTGGTAACCGACCCATTCTCTCACCACTGCTCTCTTGCAAACGTTGCTGTAGGATTGTGTGTTGCATTTGTTTTGGACGTTACGCTGTCCTTGCTGTGTTTTGATAAACCGGATCTCGCTGTGAGCTGCCCTCACTGTTTCTTGAACTTCACACGGTTGTTGAAGCGTCGTGGGAAAACCTACTGACCATCCTTTCATCTCTGCTCTTAGCATTTGCTCTCTTTTTCTTTTTATTATTACATTTCCCAACCTTCCTTCCTCTAACTACCTCATCCGTATCTACTTTATCTGTATTGTCGTTTCCTGCTCCATCTTTTGTGCCTTTTTTGTTTCATTCTCTGCTTTATCTCCATTACTTGCATGTCTACATCACACACCGCCTGGAATACGTAGAAAAAATGCACATGTTACGTCATGCTTCTACTGGGGAGTATGGTATTGAGTTCTTAGCCCGTGAGTCATTCTTTTTACTAAGGGATGATGTCATCCCAAAATGCTGTTGAAAACTTACCGGATTCGGGGCATTCACCCGTGGCAGACTCCATGATAAAAACGCTGAGCAGTGTTGCAGGCTCTCTTTAAAATTGCATAGCCCTACTTCTCCCCCCTCATTCCCATCTTTTCTGCCCTCTCTCTCTCTCTCTCTTTTTCGGTCCTACAGTAATGGCCTTGCTTTGTTCACTCAGCAGCATGCTATGTGCTCCAAGGCCAGATGGTCTGATGTAGGTGGCATGCTGAGGGGACTGAAAGAATATGAATATTTCACTCCATGGCGTTTATGTGCGAGACAGGAAGGGACTGCATATATAGTACAGGCATGTTAGTGTGCCAGAATGCATGTGCGTCCATGTGTGGGTTGAGAAAGAAGCACAGCAGACTTAAGTGACTGCCTTATAGACGAAGCCTGTCCCTTTGGAATGACATGTTATACCCAAACTATACTGTAGGAATCAATTTGCTCAGGCTTTAGTGAAGAAGGATTTCTCACCAGAAATAGGCTCATTGCTGGGTCAAAGTTCATTGCACACAGCCAGCTGGTATATCGGCCATGCATGAGTTCCTTAACAGCAGCTGTGTTTACATCCAGATTAGATTGATACAGAAGAACAAGCTGCTGTCCTGCCACGGTGTCTTCTTCCCTTCTCGGGCTTTCATCTCACCCCTATGCTGCATGTCCCAGAACAACGTGTTGGCTTGAAAGGATTATCCCCTTCAAGCACCTCGACTTTATTGAAATGATGACAGGAAGCGTCACTGTTTTTATTGTCTATGTTCTGTTGCTCCTTGGTCGCCATTGTTCGAAACACCTGCAGCAGGTGTGCACAGTAGAGTGCGGCTCAGGCCGAAAATATTTCTGTCCGAATCCGAACCAAGTGGGAGGGAGTAGTAAACGAGCCTGACAGGTTCTGTTTTTTTATGTCCGAACCGCCCCGAGCCTGATGCAGTTAATGTAAGCTGAAGCACTAAGTTTTGTTACCCTGTCACACAATTCTTAGTAGCAGTATTTATTTTAACTAAAAAGAAGCACCATGTACTGTAATGTATTTCCCTAATGCCGAGGCCTGACCCGTCGGACTTGAGCCAGGTATGCACACTTTAGAACACATAACTCAGTGTTGAAATGTTTATAGAATTTTTTTTTTGCATCACCAGATTGCTGGTTTTCCAGTCAGAACTGAGTCAAATGGAAACACACAGACATGATACAGTACGGCGGAAGCCACTATGGGTCGTAACCATCAAAATCAGACTTATTCTTCAGCATCAAAAATAGTTATTGTTATATTTTCAATGTGCACAGGAACAGCTAGCAAACAGAGCAGCATGACTTTTCATGGCGCAGATTTGCCAAAGTGTAAACAAATACAACGCTATAGGCTAAAAACACAGCAGGTGTAGTTTTCACCAGATTTGTTTTCAGTGCAAATAAAGAGTGAACTGGATTCAATACTGAAGCGTAGTGGCCCCATTGCACGTCTGACAGTAGACGGGAAAATGGCAAACTGAAGTTAGGGACCGTTCTAAACGTGGATGAAAGATGAGGAAAAGAGGGTTTCAGATTTTCGTCAACAGCTTTAAAGGCTTATTAGGAACTACAGCCGCGGGAGCTGTAGTTCCAATGAGACAACCTGTAGGGGGACCAAAGAGGGAAAAGTTACATAGTATGCCTTTAACATCTGTCTATTTTTCCAGTACACAAACCAAAATGTTTTTATCTGTTTTGAAAGTGGGGTTTGAATACAAATAATGCATACTGTAAATAATGTATTTATTTATTTAAAATAAGATATAATGTAGCATATTATGTGAGCAGCTATAGTTATGCATATAGTGGGAATGGCAGGACAAAACAATTAAACAATCTGGATACCCCAGCCACTTCCACTATAATTCTGATGAATGCTGACATGTTTGTGACGTTACACCCTGTATATATAGACAGACAGAGAGAGACACAATCTGAACCTTCATTTAGCCCTTGTGTTGTCTTCCCGTCGACCATGCAACCCACGTTTTAAAAAAAACATTTCTGTCACTTTTTTAACGTTCTTTTATCAATTTGTTTTCTTCAAATGCTATAAAATTGAATAAAAACACCAAATTTCAATGAAAGTAGTGGACTGATCATTTATTTCAGCTGTGAAGAGGTGTAGGGAACCATCCACGTTAATTTGTTTTGAAAATTCGGTTGAAAGAAACCCAAATTTCTGATATAGAAACTTTTTGAAAATGGATCAAATTTGACCCGAGGACAACAGGAGGGTTAAGGGATTGTCGTAGGCTACAGAAAAAAGGTTTGGGATTCTCAAAATGAAAAATCCCTGTAGTGTTCTTTGACGTTACTATAGATGTTCCCTTTCCCCTTGGAAGAGCCATGCTTTAAAAGCCATTGAGGCTAGAGTGATGAATGTCCTCATAACCGCAGCAGATTTTCAGAGCTCAGCAGAGGAAGCGCAATCAAACCAAGGCCTCTCAAAAAGCCACAGAGAGGTGAGAGCGCTGCCCTTAGTCTGACAACCGAAAGAAGTGTCATTAAAACTATGTTCACTATGTTAGGGTTGAGAACTTGAAAGCCTAGCAAGCACGTTCTGTTTGTTATGCGCTGCAAGGAAACACAATTTGTGAAAAGGTCACGGGGGAAAACACTGAGCCTCAGACCTGCCTCAAACAAGTGGGAAGCGGGGAGGAAAAATGTTTGAGGATGGCAGAAGCAATTAGCTTCCTTTGGCTACTCGGAGTTCAGGCGTTTTATATTTCCAATTTGCCCAGGCAATGAACGAGGAACACCATTACTCCCTTTCATATAAAGTTCACCCCTTGTGCCATTGAAACTCATAAAAAGGCGTACATGACTCACATACAATTAGAAGAAAAAAAATCGGATAGTTTGGAAGTGGGACAGAATGGCTGAATGTCCATGAACAGAGCCCAAGTCGTTGTCACCAATTTATTAACTCCAGCAAAAAATACTTATTACACCCAAAAGGCAGATGCATGTGTTTCATATTGAGGGGTCCTCACCCTTCAAATGTGTGACCTCACATAATGATCCCACAACAAGGCAATAAAGGACATCTGCAGTGATACATGGGACTTTTTGTAAAACGCGATGTAAAGGATTACTGTGTCCACTAAGGCGGTGGTTTTCAAAGTGGGGTCTTTGAGGGGGTTCCAGGGGTCCCCAGAAAAAAAGGGGAATCATTTATTTGCTCTATAATTCCACCCATAAGTAACACAATCACAGAATGTAGGACTGTTTCGGTCATGGGTTTCAAACACTTTCAAAACATCTAAAAGTAAAAATCCTATCAGAGGGGGGGTCAGTGGTCTAATTTGTGTTTAGTTTAGGGGTCCTTGACCTGAAACAGTTTGGGAACCGTTGCTCTACGGGGGCCTATTAGAAGTGTTCAAAAATATACAAACCCTACAATTCTCGACTGTGTCTTGTCTTCCTTGCAAACCTTTGGTCCATGCTGCATCCCTCCGTCTCTTCCTTCCTTCTTCCAACTGCCTTTAGCCTCATTCTCTCACCACCACCCCAAGCCTCTGCCGCTCAACCCCCCCGCCCCCCCCCTCCCGACGCCCTACGCCCAGTGCGTTTAACTTTTCCAGCTGTTGGTAATCATGCAGGTGCCTGATTGGCTGACAAGCCCAGCTGCCTGCTGATGGAAAGGCCAATGCAGGTCCAGCTGTGGGAAGGAAGATGGACTCTAGTCAAAAGGAAAAGGTGACAATCACGCCCCCATCGCACACAAACACACACATACAGCCAAGACTCTAGTTGGAAGGAAGACATTAAACTCTTTCCCCGTCCCACCCTCCACCCTACTTCCTGCTAATCATCATCAGAATCATTATCAGAGCAGGCTTGTCACAGACTGGGCTAGGGAAGGGAAAGGGCTTAGCTCAGCTACCATTAAACATGTTGCCGACAGAGCCTCGCGTTGGTGACGTGCAGTGTGTAGTGAATATGTATGCGTCCGTGTCTTTGCCTGCATCTCTTGCACATGGGCATTTGTCTGACCATGAGTGCGAGATCTGAACAGTGCCAAAAGGATCTTGGGCAGGCCTTAAAAGGCCTGGCTCGTCTCCCACTGTCAATCCATAGGTGGGCTCTACAATTCATCCAACATTACTGCTTCATATCTCTCTACAGTCCCAGAACAAATAGTGAAGCTTGTGGGAGGGCCCCCTGTGGCTGTCTTACTCTGTAAATTCCATTTGCAGGGAACACACATTGTTCCTTAATATGGCTTCAACACAGTCTCGTAAAATGTGCAGATTGCAAGTTGTGAACAAGAACAATATAAAGTCTATTCCCCCACCATAATGAACCACATGACAATAGAATCAATTGGACAATGTAGCAACAGGATGAAATAGACACACCACTATTAAAAGAAGTACAACCCAATCCAGAGACCCTGCTCAACTATTTAGCACTTGTTAGCTCAATGTTTTGGAATCCCCATTTCCAGCTGCAGCAGATAGGTGTTTGCAAGCCACTGTAGCTACATGCCAAGCATCAAACAACAGACAGTTACAGCTAGCGTCCAGCTGGTCTAACATCTAGCAGCTACAAGCCCACACATTGTTCTTAGTAGTTAGTGGAGATCAAAACAAAGCATAACTGGGGCGACCTCTAGCTCACCCAGTAGAGTGTGCGCTCCTTGTAGGCTGAGTCCTTGGCAGCGGCCGTGGGTTCGAATCCGACCCGCAGCCCTCTGCTGCATGTCGTTCTCCCTCCCTCTCTCCCCCCTTTCCTGTCTTCAAGCTGTCCTGTTAGTAAAGGCCATAAAACCCCCAAAAAAATGTAAATGTATCATTGTCTGTTAACTTTTTTTTTGCCACCATGACATTTCAATGCCAAACTTCTGGCTGAACAAAACAAGGATAATAGTCCTGTCTCTGCCAATAAGTCACTGTGTAGTCTTGAAATGAGGAACTTGGGGCTTGGAAATAGTTACAAATATGTGGGAAGTACAGAAGGAAATACTTCAGAAACCCCTCTGCTCCTTGTTCTTCTCTGTGACTCGAGGTCAAGCTTACTTTACGTTCTTGTCCCAAGACTGTTGTCACTCTGTCTACCCGCACATCACAAAGTGCAGTGTAATATAAGTACATCTTAATGTATAAACCTAAAATGTGCAAAGGTCACACTGACAGCCATTCCAGGTCTGGTGTTCTTGCTTCTAATCGTGTTCAATTAATGGTTTCTGTGCCGTACCTAATGCTCCCCTCAGTCTCCAAATACAGCTGTCGGATTTAGACTGAACAGAACACACCCTGCTCCCCATGGAAAAGTTGTGCTAATGTGCAAGGTTTTATACTACTTTGACAGGATGTTTTCACAGTTATTTGCGGGACTGTAGATGGAATGTTAAAGGGCTAATGTTAGGACATGAATGAGATGCATTTTGGATGGCATCATGTATTAAACTTGGTATCAACACCAACCCAAATGATTTTGTCTGTCAATTCTTGCAAACTGCAATAAATTAATCTGTATATTGACCATAAGGTAAGAAAATATACTAGCCTCGAGATGCCACATCAACCAATGAAACTGTTAAAGTGTCACATTATTTACATGAGCATCGTCCTGCTTGTGATTCATCAAATGAAAGTTGAATATTAACTTGATGAACGTGATTTAGCTCAGGTTTTGTGTGCAGACTCCCAAGAAAAAACGTCTGGGTCTTTAGTCTTGTGCAATGTCCCACTTGGCTGGTAGCAGCTGGTGAGTGGGAGACTCTGGATGGACTGCTATGAGTGAGCTATCTGTTAGCATGTTTACTGTTGGCTGACCACTGTTGGCCCACTGTGACAAATACTGACAATATTGTTTTATGGTTTTATGAGTGCCATTGTTTTAGGAGTTTTCATTTGAAAAGAAATGGTAAAATGGACAGATTTTAGTCAGAACTGATTACTGAATGTTAAGTTTAATATAACAGAATTGTAACACATTTAGATTTTTCAATTTGGTTTTACTGGTTGTTTTGAAAATATAAAAAACAAGACGTGTGAATATTTATAATAGGTATAGCATCATAGTTAAGAGTGAGCTCGCTACAATCGGTTTCTCTCATGATCATAGCTTTTATAATTGTTGTATTATTCAAATCACAATTTGTCAAAACTTAAAGTGGAACTCTGCCCATTTTCAAAATTCATACACGTTATTGCTATGTTCTATGTCAGTCCAAAAATAAAGTAAAAATGAACAACTCTCTACCAAATCCAAAAACTAGCGTGCTAAAACCATAGAAATAAAATGGATAGAAAGGCCATTCCCATTCAAATCAACATAGCAGAATGGACAGAGCGGCAACCGTTTTTATGCGTACTGTTGCCATGGCAACTTCCAAATAACGTCTACATACAGGGCTTAGCCCAGACCAAGGGAGTTCAAGGGCATACTCCCCTGTATGCAGAAATATTAAAACACACCATTTTAGAATAAGCAAAAATAACATTTGACATATTTAAAATGCATGAGAATATTATAAAGTGAGCATTTCTGTAAAGCTGAGACTTGTGGGTACTTAACCCATTTTCATTCAGATATTTTGAGGTCAGAGGTCAAGGAACCCCTTTGACAATGGCCATGCAAGTTTTTTCTCGCCAAAATGTAGCTTAAGTCTGGAGCGTTATTTAGCCCCCTTCTCAACAAGCTAGCATAGCATAGATTCCTGATACATTGCTCTAGCTTTAAAACGGAGCCTGCTACAGCCTCTAAAACAGCAAATGTCAGCCGAAAAAATTCAAAACTTTGGAGAAGACATTTGGGGCTGGAGCCCTACAAGCAACACAGCGAGTGACAACATGCTGTGGTTAATGCAGTGGTCGGATCTAAAACCGGAGGCAAAAAAACCCTAAAAAACAAGTGAATCCCACCGTGAGAGCGTGTGTGCTATTGGTGGGGGCAAGGGCACAGTCGAGCTGTCACCGCTGGAAACCCAAATGGCCTCTACTCGGGAAAATAAATGTGTGGCAGGCACTGACAGCACACTCGTGTTCACCGCAGTGATTTTACACAGAAAAAATATAATCGTATTTGGTGATATATGCGCAGTACTATAGAAGATGTTATAGAAAACTATTGATGCTGTGTTTGGCAATTCTTTAATGTTATCTTGGATTTACAACCGATGCTGGTAATTTCATCAGTTAACCTAGTTAACGTGGCTGAGGTGAAAAGAAGTCAGTATATTCACGCTTAATATGTGCCCCACAACTGAGCATGAGTGTCAGTAGCATACAGTCCAGCCCTCTCCTCTGCGCTCCAGTGGTAGGGAACGCAATGGTGAGACAGCACTGATGAGATATTGAGGGGAATTTGATTTGAGATTTTACGTGGATCTATAAGTAACGTGTCATATGAAGTGAAATTAAATATGTGAGAGGCGTCATTAAACATATGCATAATGATACCTCTCGCATTTAATTTCGACAATCTGGCTTCAATTCACCAACTTGCCATCTGCGTTGCCAATTTCCAGTCTCCAAAATGTTTCGGTCGGTCGGAGTTTCCGTACATTTCCCTGTCAGTTTTGTTTTTTGTCAGAAATAGCGTACGCTTGTTTCAGGCCCCATTTTGTGTATAGGCAGCAGTTATAATTGGGATCTCAGTTGTGTTATGACCTTCTTTACCGTTTCCCTTCTTCCACAGTGTTGGTTGACAAGCGAGGTAGGGTCTCCTTGTGGTTTTATATCCAGACTAAGTTGGTGATCTCAGGTTTAGCAGCAACAGCGAGACGTTTATATTATAGGGAGTCCTTTAATTCACTGTTTAAATCCAGAATGATGCTTCTCTGAATCTGCTCTAAACATGTATCGAACAAGTGATTGCGCAATAATCCATCAATAGTTACCAAACACAATAGCACAAACTAAACCTCCAGTGTACAACAGCTCTACAACCATGATTACCAACTCCATGAAGTCACATTACAAAAACTCAAGTGTCACTACACTACTCTGGATTTACACACTCAATAAAGTATAACCATGACCATCAATCCAAGCCAAAATCTGATTGCAAATTGTTCAAACCTATTTCCTCCAGTCATAAATCCAGTATGTTTGCAAGATGTTAACTCTCCAAAACATAAGTCATGAACCAACGGGGAATTAGATAAGTCTTCTAGGGACTTTGTGTTTTGGCTATGAAGTACGTGACAAATGTGTTTTTAACAGCCTTCTAACAGCTTCTTAGCTGTGGGACCTTATTGCTGTAGCTGTCCCATGACCTGAGCACTGTACAGTAGTGAAGTCTCTTTGGGCTGCAGCACAATTCTGATGTAAAAATTAGACACTTGCTATTTGGAAAAATGGCAACGCTTGAACGTCCTATCCTTATGAGTTGCAGCTCACATTATTCTCCTCAGTGTTTAGTAAGCCATTCAAGCTCTTGAAATATTTAACTCAAAAATATTTCTTGCAGTGTGGGGCGGACCTGGTTGGCAGGACTGCCATGGGCACTGCTGTACAAAATTCCAAGTCTTTACAGTAAAACCCCTAAGGTACACTATGAACTTCAAGCAAAGAGGTGATGGTTATCTTGGACTTGGGTAATGCCATTTGACATTGTTAATGTCTTTAATAAAATATCATTAAATATCTTATGACTGCAACAGACAGACAGCAAGTGAATAGAGGGAGAAGGGGATGTAAAGACCACCACACCCTTGGCAGATGTTGACAGAGTATATGGACTGTCTAAAGTATGGGTGTGTCTTTCCTATTAAAGTCTATTGATCAGTTGTGTTTTCCCAGACTTCATTCATAGAAAAATTGGAAGCAGCTGCACCATCTGCCTCCTCTGTTAGCAAACTTTTTTGTACAGGACATATTTTTGAAGTTAGCACAAAAGTCTTATTACCTTGCAAGCTTAACATATGTCAGCTATCATTTTTTCCCAAATTGTAACCTAGTGAAGATCAGAAAGACTAATGAATAAATAATTGTAACCTAATTAGTTATGTTATACGCATTCATCCTGACTCAACTTTAAATTTAACTTTGCCTCGGCCATTAATGCCAAAAGTGGCAGTCTGATGATCACGCTCACATTGCCAGACCAGATCAACAACCACAACTCCACCACACTTGGGTCTTTTCTCCTCTGAAGTCTATTACCAAGCCAGGCAGCTTCTTCTGGCAGTCTGCAGCCTTCTGAGCAGAAGTAGAGGGGTGTTGCCACGATGTGATAAACAGTGAGACTGCGACATTGTGTGAGCCGAGCACGCTTAAGAAAACAGAAATCTACCTCCCGCTGTGGCCCGCTGTTTGGGCGCCACAACACTGGTTACCAATTGTGAGTTCTTAGCCCATCATGTGAGTCATTCTTCTCAGTCTCTTCCCTTCTTTCGGGTGTGGAGAAGCTGGCCTCTCCTGGTCTCTCCTGACAGAGCCCATCAGAGATAACTCCGTGCTTTGTTATGATAGCTTTACAGCCTTGGCGCTCTTCAATCCGCCATATATGTGTTATTCATAGGGGCTAAGACTTCAAAGCTGCATCAAAATTAAATATCAGGACATTTTTCTTTTTGATCTTCAGATCTATGTCAAAGCTTAGAAGAAGTTTCGGAATATCCCATGACTGGCAGTTAGATTATAAAGATAAATAACAGAGTGGAGACTAAACATTGATGCTAAAAACTTGATCAGGTTTTAGATTAATATTTCAGGTGCATTAGGTACAATTTTAGGGTATTATATAGTAATGTGAAAGTAGAGCTCCAACATTCGTCATATATTCAAGGAGCTGCAAAATGAAAATCAAACTCAGCAAAAGCTCATCAATCCAAAACAGCATGTATTTCAGTTTTACTGACGATCAAAGGCACAGAAGAGAATACTTTACTGGCCAAGCTGCGAAATAAAAATGATGGGCTTTTGATACAAGACAGACACACACATTGAGAGATTGTCATACGAGCACTGAACCATCACAGTCTGCAATATAATATCAATGTATGTAAACTCCTTTGTCACATTTGATGTACGATTGCATTACTTTGCTTTATGTCCCTTTCTCATCATCCTTCCATTATGACTCACCAAACGGAGCTCAGGAAAAAAAATGGTTTTCCCCGTTTGATTTTTAACACTCCACACTTCGAAAGACTTCGGTTCAACGGTTGCTCTGGGACATAACTAAGACTTAACAGGTCTCATAATGAGAGAAGACAGGCTGTCTTCGTAACTACAGGAAGGAAAACTGGCACAACCAGCGACTTCAACCAGCTGCGAAGTGATTAAACTGAAGGGGACTTTTATAAGAAGTGATTCAACCGAAAATGGCGTTTTTTCCATGGTCAGCACAGTAAGAGGTCAGAGTTCTTCTGTCTGGATAATAAAGTGCCATTTTGCTCAGTGAGGTGGCATTTAGAAAAAAACACACAAACCACACTGACAAAGCTGCGCAAGTGGAAGGATCACAGACATGAATGAAGGCCTTGCAGTAAAGCCAAATAGCAGAAGGTGTTGTACACACAGAAAAGATTAAGGGGAAATGTAAGAGCTTTTACAGTTTCCAGAAGGAACTTGGGACAAAGAAATTGACATCATCACGCTCGGCAGCATATTTCGAGTGTAGGGTTTAGCTATGTGGACTTACATTGGCACTCTGTGGCTAACCTGACTCCGCCAGATGGATTGCTTCGCATTTGCTCGGCATATCCATCTGGGAACTTTCCGTTGGAGAACTTTTGGGAAGGGGCGAAAATACTGGTTAGCTGATTGGATAAGCCATCTGTGTATCACCACCTATGTTGGTGATAGACGGCCAAATCAACCAATCAGATCAACAATACATCAAACTCTTGCCGAAACCAGTCGGGAGAAGAGCAAAAACATATTTTCCTCCGAGAAAAGCCTCCAGTGCCTCCATTTGCTCTTCTTTCAATGAAGGAATACTTTCTAATTCGGACAAAACCTGCGCGATAGCTACGCTCATCTTATCCATGGAAGTCACCATGTTGTTTAGACTGAACAGTCGCTTCTCGTTGCGTCACACCTAAACCCGCCTCAAAACCAACGCTGATTGGTCGGTCGTTTGGCGAACGGCTCCAAATTTTCTCTATCTCAAGATGTCAGACTGATCTGCGAGTGGAAAACTGGAGCTCGCGAGATCAGGATGGTCTCACGAGGCTACTCTGTGGCTACCAGACAAGAACAATTTAACTAAAGCCAGTCTGTGCTCACCTCCGGGCTATTAGGAAACAATTTGAGAGTGAACTGCTCTTAAAGACCATGAGAGGACCTGATTTGATTGCCCAATATTCAAGTCAACCACAGCGCCACCTGCAAATAATGCATTGCTCTTAATGAACACAAAATAATGGTGCTTTCAGATGGCGGCGAGTGGTTGCTGCCGCCTCCATTTTTAATGTAAACAGAATTGCAGCCGTGCCACCGAGGGCAACGAGGCCAGCTGCCGCTCTCATGACCAGCACAGATATTATGATGGTTTCAACTTGCTGCTCACTGGTTCCTGCGCAACCGGTAGGAATCGGACCGGATTAGAGCGCAAATTTCGGTTCCTCATTTCGGTTCCACTTGAAATATTTTCCCTCAAACTGTCACTCCGAAACGGACATCAAAATATCACACTTGCTCTGTAGTCTACCGTTAGATAGCTACCGTAAATGTAGGCTATTTTTAAAATGCCATATTTTCCCTCTGGGCTCACCAAAACGGATGTAAAATACTATACTTATTATATATTTAAGTATTTAAAACGTTAATATATTGTTAAATTTAAATAATTTTCAATTTAAAAAAAAAAAAACTATAAAAGAGCCTTTCTTTGATGTCATTTTTCACTGTTTTTCAAGAGACCTGGAGCTCCCAATCAGAAAGTCTGTTTCTCTCTGTCGTTGGTTGTCACAGCCTAACGTTAGCTACGATAGCTGACATTTAGCTAACTTTAGTGCTTGTGTTTGGGGGACCTCTATAACGTCAGTTAAGTTTAACTTTAACCAGCCCGGTTCTATGTGAAAAACCACAACGGCAGAGAGAAACAGACGTAACTAAACATTCTTGCTGTCTGGGTGTTCCGGGTGAACTCATGGAAGACATTACCGTACGCTGGCTGTGTGGTGATGCCAGGCATCAGAACAGCGGGCCATGGGTCCAGAAGACTGGCGTTTTCTCCAGATTACATCTAAATCACGCTATCCTTGCCCCCTCTACTCAAACACCTCCACTCCACACCAAAACAGTAACGAACAAAAAAACAAAACTGACCCCCCCCTCAAGTGTTATACAGTACCAGTCAAAAGTTTGGACACAATTTCTCATTTACTTGAATGGGAAAGCGTGTCCAAACCTTTGACTGGTACTGTACATGTTATAAAGAAAGACATGGGATTTATTGTTTTGTTTTTTACTGTGGTATCGAATTAGGTATTAAGAATTATGAAATTTTACTGGTATTGGTATCGATGACCACATTTCTAGTATCATGCAATATCTGTAGTTGCCACTATTGTCATATTGTTCAAATGTTTAAATAAATTGAATTAATGTATAAGTATTATTCTTTTTTTTCTTTCTTTTTTTACACACCGTGGAATCGACTTTGGTATCGAGTACCGTGTACTTTTGGTGGCATCAGTACCGACTACTAGATTTTTGGTATTGTGACATCCCTACAGAGAACAGAAGTTCAGTGAAGAGAAACGGTACTGGAGCAACATCAGCTTCACAGTCTGATTATCCCGTCTGGGCCAATAAACAATGTTCATGATACTAGTTAGCAAATATATCTATCGCCATATCTATTCTGTGATTATACTAATCATTAATACTTAATACATACTGTGTGTATATGTTTATACTTACATTGTTTATATTCTTTTTATCCTTCTTATATTTGTATGTGTGACATGCTCCAACAACACCATGACAAATTCCTCGTATGTGCAACGTACTTGGCAATAAAGCCCTTTCTGATTCTGATCATTTCCTCTATTTCATGTTACAACCTTAAGCTCTTTTCAAACTGTCACATTGGCGCAGTCACCTTTTGTCACGGCCGCTGTCAAGACACCGCCTCATAGGCACTTTTTTATAACCGCTTAACTTGTCACGTGACTGGTCGGCTAAACTTAACTGTCACAACGGCCATGACATGACAGCGACGGGTCAGCGGCCGCTGTAATCTCATAAGATATACGAATTTTTGTGCATAACTTTTGCATTTGAGTTTGTAAGGTGCATATTTGGTGGCTTTGCATTTGCACAAACCAAACGCAAAGCACGGACAATCGCACATGACCCCAGTCATCCCTCTACCCCTTCTTCACACTGCTTCAATCAGGTCCTTGGCCTGGAGACGAGTCCGCTACAGTAAGAGTTTTGTACCTTCTGACATATCATCCCTAAATAAAGCTCCCCAGCGGTGATTGTTATGTGTGTGTTACTTATACGTTGTATGCTGCCCACAAGGGGTGCCAGTGGAATGGACTGGCAGGGAACTGTGCATTATAGGTTGGGGTGAAGTTGTCTATGTTTAGTGTATGTGTATGTATGTATATTTGTGAGGCCCTGTACAAGACTGTGAAAACAAATTTCCACAGTAGACAATAAAGACTACCTATCTATCTATCTATCTATCTATCTATCTACACCCAGATTCACAAAAATGGAGCACATGGAATGTTATTTTTTCATCAGGGCAACATATTGGTCTCCAAGTGTAATACAGAGCAGTGTGCTTGAGAAAAAAAATAGAGCAAATTCTCTCTCATATCCATCACATGCTTTCCAATCATGTTTAAATCCCTCATTTACTGAAGTTGCTTTTAGAGCCTGACTAGTAATAGTGTAGGCGAACCGTTAAAATACACATGATACATGTTGATGTCTGTAACGGCAGAAGAAATATAGCATTCATGAATGTTTTGTTATTGATGTCTTCTTGTTCTCTTATCTCCAAGAATCTCCTGGCTCAGTAGAAACCCAATCCACATTTAATTTACTTAGAGTAGGCCTATTATGCAGTGATTGTTTGTAACCTTGCGTGCTGGATACTCTGTGGGTTTGTCAGAAGCAGACTGCGAGAGCGGTAACGGATGCCAAGTTCAAATCTCGCCAAGCAGAAAGTCACAAATTACCCTCCATGCAATGCTGAAGCGGCTCCATGCCGATTTCCATTCCGATACGTTGTGGTTTTTATTGCTTATCTATTCCTTGCCCTTGGCAAACATTTTCCCAATAATATTTACAACAGTCATGCTTTGGCGTGTGGGTCTTTTTCCTCTGTCCTTCTTGTAAATGCTGTGTTTGGGCTAGGAGTGACACTGATTATGAACTCAAGGATGTTTTGGTCACTTCCCAGGAGTGCAGCTCCCACGCACCTTTTCACAAAGTAGGAAATCTTCAGATGCTTTAGACGCATTTCCCCCATATGGAGATTACAATTAGAGTGGCTGGCATTTGGGTAGACCTCATGTAAACTGTGCCAACTAGTAAGTTATTATTTAGCTATGCCAGGTTCAACAAAAGTGGAAATGTGTGTATAACCATATAATCACAATGTTGATGGTACCCGAGTTACACATTACAATCCGCATCAGTTGTGGTGAATGGAGTCACATCATTTTCTCATTGCCGATCGTTCTGAAGTTCAGGGGAAAATGTAAGCTGCATAGCTAACATTGCTGGAAATATAGAGTAATGTTGTTGTACTGTACATATGTGGGTGTTCACCAGCCTGACAGGCAAATACTAAGCTCTACTTTACAGACATACAGTCCAAAAGTCAACTACATTGAGGAATTGTTTTTACAGGCCATTTTCTTTTCATCTGGGGAAAGTTTGTTTAGGCACCAGTGTCTCAATTAGGTACTATGTTTTGATAAGGTGTGGCTCTAGTAATGTCCTTACTTCAACCTTATCCTCTTTCAAATGATTACATGTTTCCAGCATAGAATAAAGCGCTAATGCACCTACCTCCTTCCCTAAACCGACTATCTCGCC